>NC_057797.1:763203629-763234446 GCF_018294505.1 Triticum aestivum | reverse complement strand
AGCGAAATTTTGATTCGGGGGTGGTTAACTCGAACTAGCAGTAGCGCTCGTACGGAAAACGCGCTATAGCTAACTTATCTATAGCGCGTTTTAGAGAAAACCGCTACTGCTAATGGAAGCAGTTATTTCTTTTGTTTAGTAAAAACATCAAAAATATACAATGGTCATCATTGATCTTTTTGTGTATAATCTAAATAGTCAACATGAATCCTCACTGTATCTGTATAGGTACATGCAAGGATTCATATTGCAATGAAGACCAAGTGCTCGAGATAGGTTGAGAAGCAACATATTTAAGGTGGTAAACACCTTGTTCGCTTAGCAATATGGGACTAAACTTAATTAATTGCGGTGATACTTAACAGTAGCAAGTTTTGAGGAAAACAGCTGCTACTAAGTTCTTTAGCAGTAGCGCGTTCACGGGAAGGGCGCTACTACTATATCTAGCCTGGAGGCAACACCGTGGCAATTATAGTAGTAGCGCTCTTTTCACCTAGAGCGCTACTGCTACTCAGTCATTAGTAGCGCTCTTTTCTGAAGCTCGCTACTGCTCCTGTTTTTAGACCGCGCTGTTGCTAAGATTCTGTGTATAAGGTTTTCCCTAGTAGTGTCCCGAGCATGTCATCAATGTCCCTTGGCCATTTTGGATCGAGATCTACTCGCCTGATTCGCCGATGGTTGTCAGACGCGTCGCCTGCTTTGTGAATGGTACCGCCCGGCAAGATGCGCCACCACCCTGCCGCCAAAACCCTAGCTCACAGGAATCACCTCCGTGCCCTCACCGAAACAACGCCCCTAAACCAAACGCCTGTTAGCAACGAGAGCCTGCCCATAGCCGCCCCAAGTTTAAAAATGAGGAGAAAATCTAGTTTGAATCAGATGGTAACTGTAGACATCACAACTGCTAGATCAAATTGTAGATACGTACCAACCTTAAATTATGTACAACCAATTGTGAATCCATTATTATTTTTGTAAACAACACATTGATATATATTTATGTGTGATTAAAAAGTAACGTAATCAGTAATATTTCAGGAGCAATTTGCTTCTCGTGGCTCGGTCGGAGGAAAGTGGAACTCACTCTTTCCTAAATGGATGTAGTACATGTGCACATGCCAATCTCTGATCGATCAGCAGGCGGTAGCTCGGTGATGCCAGGAACTTGCTGGAAAGCGTTGCTGAGCTGCACGAGGTGGCTGCAAGGTGCAATCGCCCTAGAGGAAATGGCAACTGGTCTCAGTCCAACGTGAAATATCGTGCAAGCTTCCCATCAGGTCTATTCTCTATTTTTCACAGAAAAAAGGCGCTGGAGAACTCGTGCATGGTTGCCTGCATGTGAGTACGCGGTTTCCCATGACATTCACACCCTTTCCCCCTCCCTCACAGCTCCCTCTTTAAACTACTATGCCGGCCAAACGAGCTCTAGAGGGAGAAACCAGTAGACTGTTTCACTAGCAAATTGAAGTGAAACCACAAATCTGCCGCTCCACCACCATTACCATTTGAGGGGAGAAATGTCCACCGGAGTACGGGGTAGGGGAAGAGCATCTGGAAACCGGAATGGGAAGCGGCAGCAGCAGGGCTCGGGAGATGAGCTTGACGCTTTCTCGAAGGAGCTTCAACGACGGCCAGAAGTAAGGACCATCAACAAGTATGGGCTCCTTGCAGCGTACGTCCAAATTGCCCTGAATTCCATCGGGGCGCTGATGCTTTTGTGGGCCACCGTGGTCCTCCTCGGCGGATTCGTCTCCGATCTGACGAAGAAGGATTTTTGGTACCTGACCATCCTCTCGTTTCTGCAGGCCGCCGGGTTAGTGCTTAGTATTCAGTTTCCTCTCGTATGTAGTACATATTTTTATTATCTTTTTCGTTAAACTTGTATTGTCTATGTTTAGTGTTACCAAAATTTATCTCTTGAATGATTCATGATCCATCACATAAAGTTATTGGCATCCATAAGGAATTTCTCGAAATACCTACCACGAGTCTTAAGATTTTATACATAGAGTCGCTAACTAATGTAACTAATAACATATCTGGTCGTTTTTGGACTTTTCCCTTTTCCCATCGCCTACTCATACTTTGGTGTATATATGATTTTGCTAATTGCCGCCATGTTTTCGGAGTTATTTTCCCAAAACCATCACACTTAAGGCTAGGGTAACAATTTAGTACCACATTTAAGACAGGGCACGAGGAACCACCAACTCTGCGCCTAAGGACTTACGCAGAGCACTGATTGTTTGATTTGCTCACAATAACATGGAAACCGACAAGTTGGGCCCACTCGTCAGGTCAACGTGGCAAAGACTAAATGCGAAACAAACTTTGACCGAATGAGGTGGCACAACATATGTGGGTTCCACCTGTCAATGACTCAGTGGTTATCACGGAGGCGACGACATCGGCGTCCTCTTCCATGTAGCTTCATGACGAGCTCCTCCTGGCATGTGTCTTCTCGTGTCCACCACCGAGCCGGTAGAGGGAGCTAGGGGCGTCCTTGGATATGACGCCGGTGCATCCAACGGAGACAAAATTCGGCGCGCGCGGCCTCCTTGTTCGGACCCGATGATGAGCGCGACCCTCCGTGGAGTGGCCCCGCACGTAGCCCGGCGGCAAACTAGCCACTCGCAGGCGCGCACGGGCGACCTCTTTCTGCCCGGCCTCGGCGTGAAGGCGCTGAGCTCCTACCAGATCCAGGAGAAGCGGGGGAGGCAGGGCGCAGGGGAGGTAGGTCGAGGCGCGGGGGAGGTAGGGGTGTGGCGCCACTTGCGACGAAGGATGCAGGAAGGCGTTGGGTTTTTCCACCGGATCCAGGAGAAGGAAGGAAGGTAGGCAAGCGCGGGCGGCTTCTATCCGCCACGGTCTCGGCTTGGCGGCACTGGGATCCCGCCGGATCCAGGAGAAACATGCGAGGTAGGCGGCTGTTGAGGCAGGCCGCGGTGCCTCCAATGAGGAGAGGAGGCAGGTCGCGACACCGGCGATATGCGGGAGAGGCAGGTCGCTTACCTCGCGGGAGGAGGAAGCTCTGTCGGCGGCGAAAAGAATTCTATGAGACCCATTCTGATAAATGATACGTGGCATTCGCAAATCACAAAGCATCTCTCATCCCTTACTTAAAATCAAGAGGGAGGGAGGGGGGGGGGGATAGATGCTTTGTGATTTGTGAATGCCACGTGTCATTCATTAAGACGGGTTTTTTGCATGAAGAAGGTGTTGGGCATCTTTACAGTAATATGTATAAAAAGGAAACTTTATATGTAGTTGTGTCATTGATGTATAGGCCCGAGCCCATTTTGGAAGCTGTCAGGTGGGACCCTCGTTCACATAAGCAGGACAAATATTGACTTTGACTAATATGTACCACATTAGCCCTGTAAAGGGGTCCCACGGGACAAATATTGACTTTGACTAATATCTTTTTAGTAAGGTTATCTTTAATAAGAATGACTTTTCGACAAAAATACCACGCAAAGATTTTATTTTTGAGTTGTATCTTCATCTTCCAAATCATTTCATTATTATCAACTGGGACTCCACCGAGAAATTTACACTCATGGAGCACATATGGCTTTAACGGTTCTGCTCTGTGACTACCGAGGAGCAATCCGGGGAAAAAAGATGACATCAACTGTTCATGTGGGTTTACCAAATGTAAGGAAAATTCACTAGTGGGAGGCAACTATTTAGAAATAGATATTCACAAAAAAGCTATTTAGAAATAGAGGATTATCTGAAAAGTTGACACAAAATAGACAAAACATAATCAAAAGCCACCTAAAAGAATACTAGCGCCAAAGACGCGCTAAAAAAAATACCCGTAGGAGCGCCCATGTGATTTACGGTGTTTGTGTTATCAACGAATTGAAAGTCAAAATTTACCACAAAATACAAAGGAGACTTATAAACCAGGACTGACATAGTACTTTTCTTGTGCGCTCTCACAACTGAGGTGAATATTACCTGGGAATAAATGAGATAACACTTATTATTATAAAGAGTGTAGTATGGCGCAACAATTTGCCCTGTTGGACACTGAGAATCAGTTGGTAACTGTAGGGAATAGATACTGATAAGTTCTACAAAACCGAAATATAAGTAGGTGATTAGCACACAGGGATGCATTGCTATGTTGCATGAACAAAATCAGACCACTTTAGCAGTTAATAAAGAAGATGGAAGAAAGTGCTACTATGCAAACCGTTGTAACACCAAGGTATAGATAATGTATAGTAATTGAAGTTGGGGTGGGAAATTTTTGGTCTATGGGGACATATGCACCCTATATAGAAAAAAAATAGTAATTCAACAAAAAGTCAAAAATTCCTGAAAATATTTTTTGAAATAAACTTGACCTTCTATTGTACTAGTGAGAAATTAAATCCACAAAAAAATATCCTTTTGACTTCTTTACAAAAAAGACAAATTTTTGGTTAAAATAGTGTGAATAGTGACCTATAATAGCAAATAAATTTTGTCTTTTTTGCTGTGAGGTTAACTTTTGTTTTTTTTTCGTCGAGAATTATATATCAGTGCAAAAGTAAGTCAAGTGTTTTGTCAAAATAGTTCTTACCTATTTTCATTTTTTATTAAAAAAATCCCCATATAGGGTGCATATACAACCAGGAACCAAAGTGTATTTCCCTGGGCAACTTGAAGAAGCAACATGCGTTTTGTATACCAGAGTTTCTGATTCAGATGAAGGGATATACACAGGTCAATCAAGTTCTACAGTTAGATACTATGAAATGAACAAGAAGATAAATGTGATAATGTAAAGCTCTCAATAGAAATAGAAGTCACCAACCAATCCAATTATTTTGTACCAGTATAGATATATGCCTACTTGTCCACCAGAAAACAATTACTACTCCAAATAGGCAACCTAATATAAAGAATAAATATATTCTAAGCTGTCCACAGCTTATAAATGTGGAAATATGCAACTGAAACACATTCAGTAATTTTTCTGACGAAAAACAACATTGTGCTGATTTCATTCATTAAGAAAACTTACATATCATCAAGATAACCTTTCATTAAGAAAACTTACATATCATCAAGATAACCTTGTCGAAGCTCTTAGAAATGCTTTTGTGTTTTAGTAATTGGAGGAAATTTCTCTGAAAACATAATTACACAGGCCTGTCGGGCTAATGCATGTGATGCAGATGAGGTGATCGGCCCATAGCTGAATTGGAAGAAAAGGTTGAATATGGAATCATCTGGTCGCTGGAGCAACAACCAGCTTATAAAACTTAACGTGCTGCTCGACCTGGACACACAAATAGAAAACTCCTGCTCCACCTTTTTTCGATGAAGGGTGGATTTTATTAACTAAAAATGAAGCATCAAGAGGATACAAACACAATGAGCATACACCCAGCCTCTGCATAGCTAGGATGCACACAGCCAACACCAACACACATACACAAAAATACGTCGGTAAATACCTAAGTCATATAAAAACAAAGCTATACATAGGCGAGACAAAAGAAAAAAAATGCCCCAAAGCAATCGGATCCACGGTCGGCAAACTATAACGATGACCATATCTGCACCGACCATCTCATGACACTACGCGAACGACAAGATTCTTCAACCGCAACGCCTTCAGGAAGGGAGCGACACTCAAATGTCACCGTCACCGGATCCAGCCACAAAGCTAGAATCTAGGCTTTCACTCTGAAGAATCAGTCCGAACATTCCGAACAATGCGTTCAACAAGGTAACGATGTAAAACATTGCCATTGCTAGGTATAGCAAACTCGGGTCAGACCTAGACTTTCACCCTGGAGCTCGAGACCGGGTGCCCAAGTAGCACCATCATCGAAGTCATTCAGCTATTGTCGCCACCACTTTTCCACGATCCCAGCAGCTATCACCGCCGCACAACCATCCCTCTGCATCAAGACGCCATCCATAGTTTGCATCTCGCCACCGACCACCTAATCTGCAGAGATGAAACTCACACAAAGATCTTTCAATGGCGACTGCAATCAGCAAGGCAAGCAGCCAGGACCATGGACTGCAACTAGTCGGTGGCCGTCATCTGCACGCATGTGCACATCTCAAGCGGCCGTCTGTGTGCGTAAGTATCCATGCACCAGCCCCGCATGCTTGTCTTGATCGTACTCCAAGCCATGGAGACCAACCTGGGCACACAAATAGAAAATTCATTATGTTTGGCACAATCCACTTCTTTTGCACATAATTTTTTTGGCCATAAGCCGATCATCATGTATGTCCATGACCAATACAGCAAACATGTCGAGTTTTCGTTGACTGAACATAGCAGATTGCCTGAATATAACAGACCAAATAAATTTGGAAGCAGCTTGTAAATTCCCCCCTCATCGTCTCATCCAAAGAAAGGTTTCATTCTTCGAGGCTGGTGAAAAATCCTCATCCACGCTGCAACATAAAAAAATGCTTTAGACAGGGCACTACTAATCACTTCAGAAGACGAACAAAGTTCATTTTCTTTAGAATGGAAGTTCAACCTGGTACCTTTCTGGGCAGTGAACTTTCACGCAATTGAAGGCTTTCACGACATACTTACTTAGTACAGTTTACACTGAAAAGGGAAAAGTACAATTAGGAAAAAATTAACAACAAAAAATTGTTATGAAAGCTAACTAAAGAGGCATTTGTTAAGATGTTATATACTAATTTATTTGTGTTTGTTTCCTTAATTGGCCATAGTACTAATTCATAAAGAGCTTAGCTTCTTCTAAGTACTACATCTACTTACTGGAACATGTAGTCGTGGTCCGCAAAGAGAATGAAGCAGTCATAGTTGAATATAAGTAAGGATTCTTTGAGTACCTAATCACCTCGTTGTAGAGGATATGGCCCATAGGCATCCCGGGGTGGCCGGAGTTGGCCTTCTTGACAGCATCCATGGCGACAACCGGATCATGCTGACCAATTTTCGAGTAGGTCGCCTGCGGTGGCTCGGCCGTATTGTCGACAGCGTGCGAGTAGGATGCCGCTACCGTAGAGCTGCGTAGGGAAAGGAGCGGGGAGCGCAAGCCGCAGCTGGACAGCGAAGGGAGGAGGAACCCTAGGAACTCCGTCGGAACTCCGGCTGTTGATGCGGGCGTGACGCCGGCGGCAGCTTCACTCCTATCTCAACCCACGTCGCCCCGTCTCCTCGCCCACGTGTTGCTCTGTTCCCACATCGTCTTCCGTCCGCGCGGGTCGAGCTTGGCCAGCGCCGACCAACAGCATCGCCGGCGTAAAAAAAAAAAGATATTTCTAGTGATCAAACCAACCTACACAACCCCAAGCAAATTCTCTATTGAATCTCATACGAAAATGATGCAGATTTGAGTGAGCTAGGTGGAAGAACGGAGAGAGAGAGGCAGAGGCGATGGATGGGGAATTTTCAGGATCTCATCTCAATCCATCTCTCTATTCTTTATCTATATTATTTGTACATTTTACACTTCAACCCTCTTACAGATATATAAATTCCAACTCACACCAACACTCCCCTCAAGATGGGGCAAACACATCAGATAGACCCATCTTGCTACAAAAGATAGAGAATAACTTTTCTGATAGACCTTTTGTTAGAACATCTGCTACCTGATTTGCTGAAGTCACATATGGCATACAAACTACTCCTCTATCCAGTTTCTCTGTGATGAAATGACGGTCAACTTCAACATGTTTAGTACGATCGTGTTGCACTGGATTATTCGCAATATCAATTGCTGCTTTGTTGTCACAGTAAAGCATCAAAGGCTTACTCTGACATAACCTTAGTTCAGTTAGAAGAATCTGCAGCCATAATAGCTCACATAGGCCATGTGCCATGGATCTAAACTCAGCCTCGGCAGTTGACCTAGCTACCACATTTTGTTTTTTACTTTGCTAAGAGACTAAATTTCCCCCAACAAATACACAATAACCAGAAGTGGATCGCCGATCATCTAAAGAACCAGCCCAGTCCGCATCTGTATAACACTCAACTTGTAAATTCCCTTGCTTTGTGTAGAGAAGACCTTTTCCTGGGTACCCTTTAAGGTACCGTAGGATTCTATTAACAGCATCCAGATGAGCTGTTCTTGGGTTATGCATGAATTGACTCACAACGCTTACGGCAAATGCAATATCGGGACAAGTGTGGGAAAGATAAATCAACTTACCCACAAGTCTCTGATAGCGTTTTCTATTAACCGGATTCCCTAAATCACTACTTAATTTGTGATTCTGTTTAATGGGAGTAGTAGCCGGTTTTGAACCATACATGCCAGTTTCTTTGAGCAGGTCTAAGATGTACTTTCTTTGTGTCAGAAATATACCTTTTGGACCACGCAAGACTTCTATGCCAAGGAAGTACCTCAAGTGTCCTAGATCCTTCACTTCAAATTCTTGTGCGAGATGATGCTTCAGGCCAACAATTTCCTCGGTATCATTGCCTGTCATCACAATATCATCAACATAAACTATCAGGATTGCTACCTTGTTATTAGCATGTTTATAGAATAATGTGTGGTCAGTGTTGCTATGTCGATAGCCTCTTTTCAACATAGCTTGTCTAAAACGATCAAACCATGCCCTTGGTGATTGTTTTAACCCATACAAGGAACAATGTAGGCGTAATACTTTTCCTGTATTACGGCTGGAATCAAAACCTGGTGGAATTTGCATATACACCTCTTCATGAAGATCTCCATGAAGAAATGCATTTTTTACGTCCATCTGGTAGATGCTCCAATCAAAATTAACCGCACAAGATATGAGAGTCCTTATAGAGTTCATATTTGCCACAGGTGCAAAGGTTTCATCATAGTCTATACCATAAGTCTGCGTGTACCCCTTGGCTACAAGGCGTGCTTTATATCTGTCTATCTTACCTTCTGGTGTGTGCTTAATAGTAAACACCCATTCGCATCCCACCGGTTGCTTGCCTAGAGGTAGATCCACGAGCTCCCAAGTTTTATTTTTTTCCAATGCTCTCATCTCATCCAGCATTGCATCTTTCCACTTGGGGTCTTTCAAGGCAACTTTCCAGTCTTTTGGTATGGAAGTAAGATCTAGAGAAGCAATAAAAGTTTGGAGGGACCGACTACAATATTTGTAGGAGATGTAATTGGCTATATCATGTTTGTAGTCTTTAAGATATCCTGGTGCATTTCGGGTTCTAGTTGGTCTTCGTAAGGCAATAGGTAAAGTGTCTACATGAGTAGAAGGTTGATTATCACTCTGCCCTGATGTACTCATAGGAGTTACGGAATCAGAAGGGATAGTATTGGTACCTGGGTCCTCACGCATTTGAGACTCCTCATCTTGAGATGGAAATGATAAGTGTCCTATGCCATCATCCTCGTCTCCATGACAAGAGTTATCATCACTAACACCAACATTTTCCTCCCCCTGATTTCGAGTGCTATTAGTAGACAGAGGATCACCAGAAGTGGGAGCAAGAACAAGGACAGGCCCTTCATTTACCCTTTCTTGCTGCTCATCAGGTGGTGACAACGAAATACCAGACCCAACATTTGATTCATAATATGGTTCATCTTCACGGAAAGTTACATCCATGCTCACAAAAAAACGATGCTCTGAAGGGCTCCAACATCTATAGCCCTTTTTTGAGGGAGAATAACCCATAAACACACATTTAAGAGCACGAGGATCTAGTTTCCGTACCGAATTTCTATAGTCATGCACAAAACAAACACTCCCAAAGACTTTTGGAGGAACCACAAATTCATTAGAATTTAAAAGGCATTCAGCAGGAGTTTTGTAACCTAAAACACGAAGAGGCATCCGATTTATCAAGTAAGTTGCAGTTTTAATTGCCTCGCCCCAAAGGAATTTGGGCACATTCATTGTAAACATCAATGAACGTGCAACTTCGAGCAAATGCCTATTTTTACGTTCAGCAACACCATTTTTCTCTGGTGTATTAACACATGACGTCTGATGTTCAATGCCATTCAAAGCAAGAAACAATTCAAACTCATGCTAGACATATTCTGTACCGTTGTCCGTATGTAGAATTTTAACAGTAGCTGCATGCTGATTTTTAATAAGGGCACACAAGTCTTTGAAAACAGATAATACATCACTCTTATGCTTCAGAAGATAGAGCCAAGTGTACCGACTAAAGCAATCAATAAAGGTGACAAACCACCGGTGCCCAGACACTGAGTGAACCTCACAGGGTCCCCAAACATCGGAGTGAATTCTTTCAAATGGTTTTTCACTTCTAAGACCAATACTAGGATAAGAGCCCCTAGTATGTTTAGCTAGCTCACAAGCATCACATACCAGAGCCTCTTTAGGACATAACTTAAATAAAGCAGGATAAACACGGGATAAAACAGCAAAAGAAGGATGCCCAAGCCTTCGGTGATGCAACAATAACTCTTGACAGGAAGACAAACATGATACAAAAGCCACTTCATCAGTTCCATCATCAAGATAATAAAGTCCTTCATGCTCGGTCCCAGTCCCTAGCTCCTGAAAAGCAGAGCACGTAGGATCAAATCAACTTCTACAACCATGAGATTTATTCATAGAGCTAACAGATAATAGGTTCACTGGGAACTTGGGAACGTGTAGAACATGAGGTAAAGACAATGACTTGGTGCACCGGATGGATCCTCGTCCTGCAATAGATGCCATGGATCCATCCGCTACACGAACCTTGTCTTTACCTGAACAAGGTGTATAAGATACAAACAGGTCTGAATCCCCTGTCATATGATTTGTAGCTCCTGTATCAATAATCCAAGGTTTTGATTTGGTGGTAGTGTTCGCTTGATAAAGGTTCATACCTTGGTGAGAAGTGGCAATTAGATTGGAATCAACCTTAGAGGTGCCTTGCGAGGAAGATGAGCTTTCTGAGAGTTTAAGCTTGGAGTTGAACTCCTCAAGAGCTCGTACATCTACCACTGGTGGCCCCGTAGAGACGTGGTGTGGTTAGCTTGCCTTATATTCACACATTGAACTCCCCCTGTCCGAGGTTTTCCTTTTTCCCACCAAGATGGATATCCATGCAGCTCAAAACATCCATCCTTTGTGTGTCCTTTTCTTTTACAATGATCAGAAAGCAACTTGTTTTTGTCTATTTCGCCAACGGGCCTGGGAGTACGGCGATATTGCATAGATAAAGCCACACGGTCATCTGCACATTTCAGATCATCCTCCTTAGGTTGAGCCAACCGAGTTTCTTCCTCAAGCACACTGGAAATAATATCATCGAGACTTGGCCATTCTGGTTGAGAGAATATAAGTTGTCGCCGAAGGTTAAGCTCCTGGTTTAGTCCATCTAGAAACAGCTTGCCCACAATCGTCTCAAACCATTTGTGATGAATGGCTAGATCTCTCTTGTCAACTGCTTGAAAAGGATGATAGTAGTGCATGTCCCTGTACAACTGTTTCAATTCACCAGCGTACTCTGTTACAGACTTTGTGCCCTGATTTAGATGAGTTAATTCCTCCATAATGCGGGTTGCCTGCATTTTGTTTGATTTCCCAGCGAATTGGTTCTCCAAGGCGGTCCACACTTCAGACACAGATGACATTATTTTGACCTGTTGTCGCACAATTGGATCCATGCTTCCTAACAGCCATACTAGAACTCTATCATTGATCTGTCTTGTGTGAGTATCACCACTTTTCTGCTTTTCTTCATCATCAACAAGCAGGTACTCATAGCCATGGGAACTCAGTATCAATTGAGCATGGCGTGCCCAACTGACATAGTTGCCAGGACCTGACAGCCTCACTGGATTTGGTTCCAGGGCATACTTAACTGTCTCTGGGACTGCTTTAAGCTGCTGCTGCTCAAGCAATTTACTGAAAATTTCATACATTTTTTCTATACTTGCATCCCCTGACTTGTCTTTAGATTGTTCTGACATTTTCAATGCAAAAGCACACCCCAAGCATACTCAACAATTGTAAGACTCACCACGCAAGGTGCTACTTGCTGTAGTACACGAGCCTGATTTAATTTGGCCTCTCCACTGCTTGTAATGGAGATCTCACGCAGGAGAATAGCAGCCAAAAAACAAACTTGGAGATGAACTAGCTATTCGCATGATAGGTACCAGGAAGAACGATGGCACTTTGGGGATGAAATTGACTTTGCCGCAAACCACTCACCAAACCGGAGCAGCGCTGCAGACCTATGGCCGGGTCGGAGTACGGCGACACAGCACCTCGTCGGCGGCCAATCTTCGCTCAAAATTCCGGATGAAACACACAGGAACGAACCTGCTCTGATACCATATTGAATCTCATACGAAAATGATGCAGATTTGAGTGAGCTAGGTGGAAGAACGGAGAGAGAGAGAGGCAGAGGCGATGGATGGGGAATTTTCTGGATCTCATCTCGATCCATCTCTCTATTCTCTATCTATATTATTTGTACATTTTACACTCCAGCCCTCTTACAGATATATAAATTCCAACTCACACCAACATTCTCATTATAGGCAGTAAAAAAAGTCAAAAATACCAAAAAAAACTCCTCCCCATTTAGTATTGTTATTATTATTACTTAAGTGGTGAGAAGACCAGGCCTTCTTTAGATTGGTCTATAACTAACGTACTTCAGGTCAAGATATTTCTAGTGGTCAAACCAACCTACACAACCTCAAGTAAATTCTCAGTATAGGCAGTAAAAAAGTCAAAAAAAAAACCAAACTCTTCCCCCTTTAGTATTGTTACTGATTCAAAAGCGGGTTGGGAACATGGAATTATCATAATCCACCGGAGCTCCAAATGTAGCCATGTTCTTTTTGTTTAACATCTTAATTTTCCTGTTAAACTCATATCCTACTCTAATTGAAACAACGCAGGGTATTCGACGCGTGGAGTGGTGCTGGCTCTGATTCATTCGTGGATTGGTTTGATTCTCTTGCACTAGACACTGGATCTTGGGGGGGAAATCATCGTCATGAACATAAACGGTTCCTGCCTAAGAGACAACAAAAGATAAGACAAATACTAGGTATCATTCTGATCGTGCTATCTACCCCAGTGGTGATATTCTCCGCGTATGGACCACTTGTGCGCTTTCTGCTATCGTCACTTGCTGTAGAGAAGAAAAACCATGACTAAGCCGACGGACATGCAACTAAAGCAAACTTGAAGCTCGCGTTGAACTTATTCTACGACGTAACTCAACTTCACTCCTCAATAGGCTTGTTGTGGATATTTATTCAAGGGTTTGCTGATATTCTGCTCATAAATTCTGTCAGCCAACAACATAGTTTCAGCCCCAATGTAATTGGTGCATATTTGCGCAAAACCAAACACAGATGTCTAAAGACCACCGTGTCAGCAACAAGTTGGAATTTGGTCACCTATGGTGCTGGCTTGCTGGATTCCAGCTTACCAGAGGAATATGCGGCTGGAGGGAGGGTACTAACAATGGTGATTGATAAGGATGTACCATTACATTTAAGACGGCTGCTGATTGGGTCACCGAGACAAAGAATTCAGAAGCTGATCGGAAGCCTTGCTTGGAGAAGCCCAGCCGACCGAGAGATGAGATGGCTTGCAACAAGGATTGTGGAGCACCTCGCTGGCGATCTCAACCTTGCTCACTTTCCAGGAGCATTGGAATGTATATCCTCCCTCCTCGACCACAAAGCACTACATTTACCATTTATACCTGGGCAAAGGGAGGATGGTGAAGGAATTGATAAGGACCTGCTTTTGCCAGGATTGAGAATTCTAGAGAACCTGGCACATGACACACATAACTGCACACTGATATACAACTCCAAGGGTCTTCTTTCAAAAATTGTTGCTCCTGTCAGCTCCAACGAATTAGTAGAAGATATCAAGAGCAGCGCTGCATGGACCAAGGTAGCAGATGGGTCATTGAAACTGGTGAGCCGCCTCATGGGTTCTTCAGGAAGCACCGGCCAAAACATGTGCAGACTAATTGCGAACAATAGTAATGCAGTCAAAAACTTGGAGGTTGTTCTGGACATGGACATGAACAACAACAGCGGTATCATAGAGCTACACATGCAAGCTCTAGAGGTTCTTACACAACTAGCCTTGCATGATCCAACAAATACTTCTGTGACGACAAGAGAAAAACTTATTGAGAGGGCTCTACACATCTTCCTTACTGCAGATTGGATGGAAGACTATTTGAAAGATGAAAAAAAGAAGATTTCCAAACCAACTACAAGCCAACAAAATACTTTGCCAAGATTGTCAACGGGAACATGGATGGATAACCACATTAAAAAGGCTAGAGAGAAGAGGGCCAAACAAGCAAGAGAAACGCGTGTGGAAAAGAAGATGAAAGAAGTTCAGGAAACTGCAAGCCGGCTTAAAGAAAAGGCTGGTGAAGCATTGGCCATGTTGTCCAGTGATTCAGAGGCTATCAAGAGCTTCACAGGATGCGACGATGATATCTATCGCCTTACTGAATTACTCGACTGCAATATCAAGACCATCCAATGCAAAATAAGTACAACAGATACTGTGGAAATAGATATTAACACGGGCTGTCGTATTAGCGCAGGAGCCATCTTGAAGAATTTAAGCAACTACGTCAAGGCACCAACCTTACGGAAGGTATGCCTGAATACATCTACTGCCTGGTACAAGTTTTTGGCAAAAAATAAATGTACATGGAAGGGTGGGCGCTTGAGTTTACAATTTATCTAATTATGCAACTTAAAAAAAATTCTTGGATATAAGTATGCATCATGTTTATAACATTAGCACCAAAGAAATTTCATGCAAAAATTTGATCATATTTTCTCTCTAGAAGAAAGACAAGTGGTTGTTGTATCTTTTTTCTACATGGTATATTTGATCATACGTTCGTATGATTTTTCTAGATGCTCATGTGAGAACATGATGCATATTAAGTTTCTGAGAATTTTTAAGATAGGTAATTAGGCAAGCAGAAACTTACTCACCCATCTCTGCATGTGTAAAATCCTCTTATTGAACTTTTTTTGCTAAAATAACATGTATGTATTTTATTGCAGGTATTCGAACAATTGCTTCCAGTAGAACAAGACGAGCCTTTCACTTCCTGGACCCCCAACAAGCAGTGTGGGGATAGGAGTCTGCAAGCGGAGCTGTTATCATTCGTCGCTGCGATCCGTGCAAACAACAATCTTAATCTTGCAGGAATCTTACTTTCGCAGACGCCGGCGCCGGATACCCTGGAAGACTTTGTGATGAGGCTGAAGAAGATGGTGGAGGACAACATGTATGCCACCCCTGCGTGCCTGGCGATACAAAAGCTTACTTGTGAGCTGGTTATAGAATTCATCAAGGATGATCGAAACATCGAAATGATCGACAGACACAATATCGTTGCAACATTACTGGAGGCTTCAGAGGTGATGGGTTGTCTTGAGAGTAGAATGCTTTTCGCTGGTGTCGATCGTGACTGCCACGGGGTTCCTCTGAAGCCTCTTTCTTCTGTTCTCTCTAAAAATGCCGAAGATCTTCTGGCACAGAGGAAACAGGCTCTGGGTATCAAACTATCAACATTGTGCCTGCCAGTGCACCAATACCGTGATTGCTGCATCACAAAGTATCTTTGCATGTTAAAAACACTTGAACGAGTATTGAATTCTTGATGTGATGTATAATTGTTTTTTTCTTCTTCTTTAGTTTCCTTTGCGGATTTGTGAGGCTTCGTAATTAACAACTGGCGTAGTGGGCATCAACATTGGACCTGCTGGTGTATCAATTCAGCTTGGAGTTGCCAACTAATGTCCTGCTGGATGTTTATGCAGTTCTCACTCAGTGTTCAGCTACTTCTACTCAAACTTGCCTAATTTAGTTTGTTACTATCCATTGTCAATGTTGAGATATAAACTGGCAGAACTCATCTACTGACAGTAAGTCTCAGCAAGTTGTAACTATCCGATGTTTTTCCTTCAGCTACAAGTCAGGTATCAGTTTGAAAAACAGAGATTTTGTGGACGCTAGCCCTCAACGCCACAAGCCCACAATCACCTAACAGATATGTCAAGCGCATCAATAAGTTCCGAAGAGTAAAAAAAAGCACTGGCAATCAGTCAATCAAGTTGTGGTTTGGACGCGACCCTGAGTAACGAACTGCAAACTGGACGGAGTAGATTCAGAGTGGATTGATGGAGCTTACCAGGCAGTCCGCATGCCGGCTCGAGCAAACTGCTGCTGCTTCCCTACGTGTAGTTGCGGCCCGCACCGGCCGGGACGCACGGGCACTGACGGGTGCGCCGCCCGCCGCCGTCCACCAATGCGTGTCGAGGGTGGGCACGAGATCCCCCGCCACCCTGTAGTGGCCACCGCTTTGAGAATCTTCATTTTCTTTAAAAGCCTTTGAGAATCTTCTCATCAACTTCTTAACGGCCTCTTGAGAGAACTTCACGGTCTAGTTTTTTTTTTGAGACAACCTCGCGAAGCTTTTTATTAAACCGTCACAATGTTTACAGGGACGAAAGAAAGGTCTTCAGAATGACCTAACCAAACATGGCGGCCACTCCCGAGAGATAAGGCATGCTTCGCTAAGTTGTGAGCCTCAAAGTTTGAGCTCCTAAATTCAT
Source organism: Triticum aestivum (assembly GCF_018294505.1). Taxonomy (NCBI): domain Eukaryota; kingdom Viridiplantae; phylum Streptophyta; class Magnoliopsida; order Poales; family Poaceae; genus Triticum; species Triticum aestivum. The sequence goes on along the minus strand of NC_057797.1, from coordinate 763,217,896 downwards.
GAACTATTTTACAAAGTTGAAAACCAGAAGAATGTTCTATGATTTCATGTATCACCGCACCATATTCAGCCGAAGTCCCGCTCTTTACGTCTTCCACCACCGTCTTGCAATCGGAAGCCACGTGAATGCTTTGAACATACAAATCATTCGCCAGCGCTAGAGCTTCCCTAATGGCCAAGGATTCAAGTGTTTGAGGATTATTGAGATGCCGGTACACTATGGCCGAAGCGCCAAGAAACAGGCCGGTTTGGTCTCTGCATATAGCACCAACCGCGCCATACCTTCCTCCTCTGGAGACCGCTGCATCCACGTTTACTTTGACACAACCCTGGACCGGAGGCAGCCACCGAGTTGGTCTTGGCGCTGAAATAGTAATTGGCCTTGGATCCCTCCGGTTAATCTGTTATAATTCTGCCATATAACTCAATATGAAGCCGTTTGTAGCGTAGGGGGACTGAAAAATGTCCTCGTAGACCGCCTTTCTCCTGGCACTCCAAATCGCCCATGCTGTCACCACCAGGCAGTTAAACTCTTCAGCCTCCAACACTTCATGTAGAGCAAAAAGCCATTGCTTTGGGTTCTCATGTGGGCAACTGATCACCTTTTCAGCAAACTCAACAGGAGCTAAGGCCCAGATACTCCTCGACATCGAGCAATTGAGCAGCGCGTGTCTCCATGTATCTGTGGCTCCGCATAAGTGGCATGTATCTTCATCAGCCATATGGCGATGGTGAAGGACCTCACCTGTGGGCATCGATTGCCTGGCTAGTCGCCAAACAAAAATTCTCAACTTCGAAGGTACTTGTATATGCCATATTGCACTCCACTGCTTACTCTCTTGGGTATTTGACGTACCTTCTTCCTCATGTAGCCAACCTTCCCTGCTCAGCTTCGTTCTCAGTATCATATCATAGGCAGAACGTACTGTGAAAAGACCCCGTTTCTCTTCATGCCATGCCCAGAAGTCCGTTATATTCCTCGTGCACAACGGTATCTTGAGGATCTCTTCCTTGATGGAATCTGGACAACCCTTGCTAAAGAAGATGGAAGACTTCTCATGATTTATCCTCTGTCCCGATGCTCTACAATAAGTATCAAGCAGGTTTGACACTTCATCTGACCCCTCCACATTAGCCTTAAAAAGCAGCAGGCTGTCATCTGCAAATAAAAGGTGGTTAATGGTGGGTGCTGTTGGAGCCACCTTAATACCTGCTATTGATGACCGAGAACTGGATTTCAGGAGGCACGAAAGGCCCTCTGCTGCAATTAGGAATAAGTAGGGGGAGATTGGATCTCCCTGCCGGATACCCCTTGTTGGTTTAAAGGATTCAAGTTTCTCCCCGTTAAAGAGGACAGAAAAAGACACTGATGAAACCATACCCATTACCGTGTCAATCCATTGTTGAGAGAAACCCAATTTGGCCACGATGCCTTTCAAATAAGGCCACTCCAATCTGTCATAGGCTTTCATCATGTCCAGTTTCAAAGCACAGAAGCTATTTGATCTTGAACGTGTTCTTTCATAAAATGCAAAAACTCATAAGCACATATGATGTTATTCTGTGATAAGCCTTCTAGGCACGAAAGCAGACTGTTCCTCAGATATAATGTCATGCAAAATAATCTTGAGTCTGTTGGCCACTACCTTGGATGCAATTTTGTAGAGCACGTTACAAAGACTTATGGGTCTGAATTGAGACAACTGAGAATGACTCATTACCTTTGGGATTAGAACCAAAACTGTGTCATTAATGCCTTCTGGGTTTTCCTCACCACACACTAGCCTTAATACAATTCTTGTGACATCTTCACCGCAAATATCCCAGTTGCGTTGATAGAAATGAGCAGGGAATCCGTCTAGGCCAGGTGCTTTCGTTGGGAACATTTGGAATAATGCTACTTTAACCTCCTCAGAAGTGTAATCAGCATTAAGGCGCTCATTCATTTCCTCTGGCGCACATGATCTAGCACTGCATCCATGTTCTCAACTCCCTCCGACGAATACAAAGTTTGATAAAAACTATTCGCCATTGCCCTCAACTCCTCCGGGTCAACAACAATTGCTTCCAAGGAATTTTGCAATGCCTTAATCATATTCTTTTTCCGCCGCAAACTAGCACGAAGGTGAAAGAGTCTGGTATTCTTATCGCCCGCTGACAACCACTGGATCCTTGCTCGTTGGCGCCACATAATTTCCTCCCTGTGGTACATCTCAATTAAACGCTCATTGATCTTGAGCTCCACATGTGAGGGTCCAGTTCTAAGCGGGTCACCACGCAGCTCATCAAGCTTTCTCTTTAGAAATTTAATCTCCTTCTTCACATTACCAAAGGTGTCGTTACTCCATCTGCTTAGCCCTGTAGCCAAGTTCCTGAACAGTTAGGGCCAGCCCATTTGCCAGATTCGACGGTCCTTTTTTTGTTTTTACATTCTTTTTTAAAAAAAATTATTCTATATTAAAATAATTCGGGACTACAAAAAGGCTCTAAAATTTCAAAAAAGTAAATTTTCAAAAACAGTTCTGGAATTAAAAAATGTTCATGATTTCAAAAGAATGAACAATTTTTTAATTTTAATGAAAATTTGATATTTTTGTGAAACAAAATTACGAGAGTTTCTTAATAATGATGAACATTTGTTTTGTATTCGATAACATTTTTTAAACTTTATGAAAAAATTGTATTGAAGAAAAAAAATTCGAAAAGTGGAGCAACATTTTGAATTTGATGGAGACCTTTCAAATTGATTAACAAATTTCGAATTTGATGGACATTAATTAATTCAGGGAACAAAATTTTGAATTTTGGTGAACATTTTTAAAATCCGATGAACAAAAAATTGAATTACATGATTGGTGAACAAAGAAATGTTCGTGAATGCGAAAAGAAATTTCCCCCCAAAACTAGAAAATGTAAATAAGAGAAAGAGAAAAGGAAAAGGAAAAGGAAAAAGAAAAAGAAAAACAAAGGGAAACGAAAAATGGGCCGGCCCATACAAACGCCTGGCATAAGAGGGGGCGTGAACACAGTCGCTCACGGGTGACCTACGCGCCGTATAGAATTCCCCATGCACGCAGGGCATCTAAGTGAACTTCACGCTCGATCCTTCGCTAGCGAACTGGGCCGGCCCTGTTCGGGAACGTAGTAATTTCAAAAATTTCCCTACGCACACTCAAGATCATGGTGATGGATAGCAACGAGAGGGAAGAGTGTTGTCTACGTACCCTCGTAGACCGTAAGCGGAAGCATTATGACAACGCGGTTGATGTAGTCGTACGTCTTCACAATCGACCGATCCTAGTACCGAACGTACGGCACCTCCGTGATCTGCACACGTTCAGCTCAATGATGACCCACGAACTCACGATCCAGTAGAGCTTCGAGGGAGAGCTTCGTCAGCACGACGGCGTGATGACGGTGATGATGTAGCTACCGACGCAGGGCTTCGCCTAAGAACTACGACGATATGACCGAAGTGGATTATGGTGGAGGGGGGCACCGCACACGGCTAAGAGATCAATGATCAACTTGTGTGTCTATGGGGTGCCCCCTCCCCTGTATATAAAGGAGTGGGGGAGAGGGAGGGCCGGCCCTCTACTATGGCGCGCCCTGGGGAGTCCTACTCCCACCGCGAGTAGGATCCCCCCTTCCAAGTAGTAGGAGTAGGAGAGAAGGAAGGGGAAGAGAGAAGAGAAGGAAGAAGGGGGCACCGCCCCTCCCCCTAGTCCAATTCGGACTAGGCCTTGGGGGGTGCGCGACCTGCCCTAGGCAGCCCCTCTCTCTCTCCCTAAAGCCCAATAAGGCCCATATCACTAGTAGAAAAAGGGCCTTTAGTCCCGGTTCATAAGGGCCTTTAGTCCCGGTTCTTGTGAAGGAAATATGCCCTAGAGGCAATAATAAAGTTATTATTTATTTCCTTATATCATGATAAATGTTTATTATGTTGGGGAACGCAGTAATTTCGAAAATTTTCCTATGCACACGCACGATCATGGTGATGCACAGCAACGAGAGGGGAGAGTGTTGTCTACGTACCAACGCAGACCGACTGCGGAAGCGATCACACAACGTAGAGGAAGTAGTCGTACGTCTTCTTCCCGATCCGACCGATCCAAGCACCGTTACTCCGGCACCTCCGAGTTCTTAGCACACGTTCAGCTCGATGACGTTCCTCGGGCTCCGATCCAGCAAAGCGTCGAGGAAGAGTTCCGTCAGCACGACGGCGTGATGACGATCTTGATGTACTACCGACGCAGGGCTTCGCCTAAGCACTGTAACGGTACGATCGAGGTGGAATTTGGTGGCAGGGGGCATCGCACACGGCTAAGGAACGATCTCAAGGATCAACTTGTGTGTCTTGGGGTGTCCCCTGCCCCCGTATATAAAGGTTGGAGGAGGGGGGCTGGCCGGCCAAGTTGAGGGAGGCGCAGGAGGAGTCCTACTCCTACCGGGAGTAGGACTCCCCCCTCCAATCCTAGTCCAACTAGGAATCCTTAAACGGGAGAGAGAGAGAGGTGGCCGGCCCCTCTCCTAGTCCTAATAGGACTAGGGAGAGGGGGGGAGGCGCAGCCCTATGTGGGCTGCCCTCTCACCTTTCCACTAAGGCCCATGTTGGCCCATTTGGCTCCCGGGGGGTTCCGGTAACCCTCCCGGTAATCCGGTAAAATCCCGATTTCACCCGGAACACTTCCGGTGTCCAAACATAGGCTTCCAATATATCAATCTTTACGTCTCAACCATTTCGAGACTCCTCGTCATGTCCCCGATCTCATCCGGGACTCCGAACTCCTTCGGTACATCAAAACTCATAAACTCATAATATAACTGTCATCGAAACCTTAAGCGTGCGGACCCTACGGTTCGAGAACAATGTAGACATGACCGAGACACGTCTCCGGTCAATAACCAATAGCGGGACCTGGATGCCCATATTGGCTCCTACATATTCTACGAAGATCTTTATCGGTCAGACCGCATAACAACATACGTTGTTCCCTTTGTCATCGGTATGTTACTTGCCCGAGATTCGATCGCCGGTATCCAATACCTAGTTCAATCTCGTTACCGGCAAGTCTCTTTACTCGTTCTGTAATACATCATCTCACAACTAACATATTAGTTGCAGTGCTTGCAAGGCTTATGTGATGTGCATTACCGAGAGGGCCCAGAGATACCTCTCCGACAATCGGAGTGACAAACCCTAATCTCGAAATACGCCAACCCAACATCTACCATTGGAGACACCTGTAGTACTCCTTTATAATCACCCAGTTACGTTGTGACGTTTGGTAGTACCCAAAGTGTTCCTCCGGTAAACGGGAGTTGCATAATCTCATAGTTATAGGAACATGTATAAGTCATGAAGAAAGCAATAGCAACATACTAAACGATCGGGTGCTAAGCTAATGGAATGGGTCATGTCAATCAGATCATTCAACTAATGATGTGACCTCGTTAATCAAATAACAACTCTTTGTTCATGGTTAGGAAACATAACCATTTTTGATTAACGAGCTAGTCTAGTAGAGGCATACTAGTGACACTCTGTTTGTCTATGTATTCACACATGTATTATGTTTCCTGTTAATACAATTCTAGCATGAATAATAAACATTTATCATGATATAAGGAAATAAATAATAACTTTATTATTGCCTCTAGGGCATATTTCCTTCAGTCTCCCACTTGCACTAGAGTCAATAATCTAGTTTCACATCGCCATGTGATTTAGCAGCAATAGTTCACATCACCATGTGATTAACACCCATAGTTCACATCGTTATGTGACCAACACTCAAAGGGTTTACTAGAGTCAGTAATCTAGTTCACATCTTTATGTGATCAATACCCAAAGAGTACTAAGGTGTGATCATGTTTTGCTTGTGAGATAATTTTAGTCAACGGGTCTGTCACATTCAGATCCGTAAGTATTTTGCAAAATTCTTTGTCTATAATGCTCTGCACGGAGCTACTCTAGCTAATTGCTCCCACTTTCAATATGTATCTAGACCGAGACTTAGAGTCATCTAGATTAGTGTCAAAACTTGCATCGGCGTAACTCTTTACGACGAACCTTTTTATCACGTCCATAATCGAGAAACATATCCTTATTTCACTAAGGATAATTCTGACCGCTGTCCAGTGATCTACTCCTAGATCACTATTGTACTCCCTTGCCAAATCAGTGCAGGGTATACAATAGATCTGGTATTCAGCATGACATACTTTATAGAACCTATGGCCAAGGCATAGGGAATGACTTTCATTCTCTTTCTATCTTCTGCCGTGGTCGGGCTTTGAGTTTTACTCAACTTCACACCTTATAATACAGGCAAGAACTCTTTCTTTGACTGCTCCATTTTGAACTACTTCAAAATCTTTGTCAAGGTATGTACTCATTGAAAGAACTTATCAAGCGTCTTGATCTATCTCTATAGATCTTGAAGCTCAATATGTAAGCAGCTTCACCGAAGTCTTTCTTTGAAAAACTCCTTTCAAACACTCCTTTATGCTTTACAGAATAATTCTACATTATTTCCGATCAACAATATGTCATTCACATATGCTTATCAGAAATGTTGTAGTGCTCCCACTCACTTTCTTGTAAATACAGGCTTCACCGCAAGTCTGTATAAATCTATATGCTTTGATCAACTTATCAAAGCGTATATTCCAACTCCGAGATGCTTGCACCAGTCCACAGATGGATCGCTGGTGCTTGCACATTTTGTTAGCACCTTTTGGATTGACAAAACCTTCTAGTTGCATCACATACAACTCTTCTTTAATAAATTCATTAAGGAATGCAGTTTTGTTTATCCATTTGCCAGATTTCATAAAATGCGGCAATTGCTAACATGATTCGGACAGACTTAAGCATAGATACGAGTGAGAAAAACTCATCGTAGTCAACACCTTGAACTTGTCGAAAACTTTTGCGACAATTCTAGCTTTGTAGATAGTAATACTACTATCAACGTCCGTCTTCCTCTTGAAGATCCATTTATTCTCAATTGCTTGCCGATCATCGGGCAAGTCAACCAAAGTCCATACTTTGTTCTCATACATGGATCCCATCTCAGATTTCATGGCCTCAAGCCACTTTGCGGAATCTGGGCTCACCATCGCTTCTTCATAGTTCGTAGGTTCATCATGATCTAGTAGCATGACTTCCAGAGAAGGATTACCGTACCACTCTGGCGCGGATCTTACTCTGGTTTACCCACAAGGTTCGGTAGTAACTTGATCTGAAGTTACATGATCATCATCATTAGCTTCCTCACTAATTGGTGTAGGTGTCACAGAAACAGCTTTCTATGATGTACTACTTTCCAATAAGGGAGCAGGTACAGTTACCTCGTCAAGTTCTACTTTCCTCCCACTCACTTCTTTCAAGAGAAACTCCTTCTCTAGAAATGATCCATTCTTAGCAACGAATGTCTTGCCTTCGGATCTGTGATAGAAGGTATATCCAATAGTTTCCTTTGGATATCTTATGAAGATGCACTTCTCTGATTTGAGTTTTGAGCTTATTAGGATGAAACTTTTTCATATAAGCATCGCAACCCCAAACTTTAAGAAACGACAACTTTGGTTTCTTGCCAAACCATAGTTCACACGGTGTCGTCTCAACGGATTTAGATGGTGCCCTATTTAACGTGAATGCAGCTGTCTCTAATGCATAACCCCAAAACGATAGTGGTAGATCGGTAAGATACATCATAGATTGCACTATATCCAATAAAGTACGGTTATGACGTTAGGACACACCATTATGCTGTGGTGTTCCATGTGGCATGATTTTGTGAAACTATTCCACATTGTTTTCATTGAAGACCAAACTCGTAACTCAAATATTTTACCTCTACGATCGTATCGTAGAAACTTTTATTTCCTTGTCACGATGATTTTCCACTTCACTCTGAAATTATTTGAACTTTTCAAATGTTTCAGACTTATGTTTCATCAAGTAGATATACTCATATCTGCTCAAATCATCTGTGAAGATCAGAAAATAATGATACCTGTCGCGAGCCTCAATATTCATCGGACCACATACATCAGTATGTATGATTTCCAACAAATCTTTTGCTCGCTCCATTGTTCCGAAGAACAGAGTCTTAGTCATCTTGCCCATGAGGCATGGTTCGCAAGCATCAACTGATTCATAATCAAGTGATTCCAAAATCCCATCAGTATGGAGTTTCTTCATGCGCTTTACACCAATATGACCTAAACGGCAGTGCCACAAATAAGTTGCACTATCATTATTAACTTTGAATCTTTTTGGTTTTAATATTATAAATATGTGTATCACTATGATCGAGATCCAACGAACTTGTTTCATTGGGTGTATGACCATTGAAGGTTTTATTCATGTAAACAGAACAACAATTATTCTCTGACTTTAATGAATAACCGTATTGCAATAAACATGATCAAATCATATTCACGCTCAACGCAAAAACCAAATAACACTTATTTAAGTTCAACACTAATCCCGAAAGTATAGGGGAGTGTGCGATGATGATCATATCAATCTTGGAACTACTTCCAACACACATCGTCACTTCACCCTTAACTAGTCTCTGTTTATTCTGCAACTCCCATTTCGAGTTACTAATCTTAGCAACTGAACTAGTATCAAATACTAAGGGTTTGCTATAAACACTAGTAAAGTACACATCAATAATATGTATATCAAATATACTTATGTTCACTTTGCCATCCTTCTTATCCGCCAATCACTTGGGGCAGTTCCGCTTCCAGTGACCAGTCCCTTTGCAGTAGAAGCACTTAGTCTCAGGCTTAGGATCAGACTTGGGCTTCTTCACTTGAGCAGCAACTTGCTTGCCGTTCTTCTTGAAGTTCCCCTTCTTCCCTTTGCCCTTTTCTTGAAACTAGTGGTCTTGTCAACCATCAACAATTGATGTTTTTCTTGATTTCTACCTTCGTTGATTTCAGCATCACGAAGAGCTTGGGAGTTGTTTTCGTTATCCCTTGCATATTATAGTTCATCACGAAGTTCTGCTAACTTGGTGATGGTGACTAGAGAATTCTGTCAATCACTATCTTATCTGGAAGATTAACTCCCACTTGATTCAAGCGATTGTAGTACCCAGACAATCTGAGCACATGCTCACTAGTTGAGCGATTCTCCTCCATCTTTTAGCTATAGAACTTGTTGGAGACTTCATATCTCTCAACTCGGGTATTTGCTTGAAATATTAACTTCAACTCCTGGAACATCTCATATGGTCCATGACGTTCAAAACGTCTTTGAAGTCCCGATTCTAAGCCATTAAGCATGGTGCACTAAACTATCAAGTAGTCATCATATTGAGCCAGCCAAACATTCATAACGTCTGCATTTGCTCCTGCAATAGGTCTGTCACCTAGCGGTGCATCAAGGACATAATTCTTCTGTGCAGCAATGAGGATAAACCTCAGATCACGGATCCAATCCGCATCATTGCTACTAACATCTTTCAACACAATTTTCTCTAGGAACATATCAAAATAAACACAGGGAAGCAACAACGCGAGCCATTGATCTACAACATGATTTGCAAAATACTACCAGGACTAAGTTCATGATAAATTTAAGTTCAATTTAATCATATTACTTAAGAACTCCCACTTAGATAGACATCCCTCTAATCTTCTAAGTGATCACGTGATCCAAATCAACTAAACCATAACCGATCATCACGTGAGATGGAGTAGTTTTCAATGGTGAACATCGTTATGTTGATCATATCTACTATATGATTCACGCTCGACCTTTCGGTCTCCGTGTTCCGAGGCCATATCTGTATATGCTTGGCTCGTCAAGTATAACCTGAGTATTCTGCGTGTGCAACTGTTTTGCACCCGTTGTATTTGAACGTAGAGCCTATCACACCCGATCATCACATGGTGTCTGGGCACGAAGAACTTTGGCAACGGTGCATACTCAGGGAGAACACTTCTTGATAATTTAGTGAGAGATCATCTTATAATGCTACCGTCAATTAAAGCAAGAATAAGATGTATAAAAGATAAACATCATATGCAATCAAAATATGTGACATGATATGGCCATCATCATCTTGCTTCTTTGATCTCCATCTCCAAAGTACTGTCATGATCTCTGTCATCACCGGCATGACACCATGATCTCCATCATCTTGATCTATATCAATGTGTCGTCACACGGTCGTCTCGCCAACTATTGCTCTTGCAACTATTGCTATCGCATAGCGATAAAGTAAAGCAATTATTTGGCGCTTGCATCTTATGCAATAAAGAGACAACCATAAGGCTTTTGCCAGTTGCCGGTAACTTCAACAAAACATGATCATCTCATACAACAACTTATATCTCATCACGTCTTGACCATATCATATCACAACATGCCCTGCAAAAACAAGTTAGACGTCCTCTACTTTGTTGTTGCAAGTTTTACGTGGCTGCTACGGGCTTAAGCAAGAACCAATCTCACCTACGCATCAAAACCACAACGATAGTTTGTCAAATATACTCCGTTTTAACCTTCGCAAGGACCGGGCGTAGCCACACTCGGTTCAACTAAAGTTGGAGAAACAGTCACCCGCAAGTCACCTATGTGCAAAGCACGTCGGGGAAACCGGTCTCGCGTAAGCGTACGCGTAATGTCGGTCCGGGCCGCTTCATCCAACAATACCGCCGAACCAAAGTATGACATGCTGGTAGGCAGTATGACTTATATCGCCCACAACTCACTTGTGTTCTACTCGTGCATATAACATCAAACCATAAAACCTAGGCTCGGATGCCACTGTTGGGGAACGCAGTAATTTCGAAAATTTTCCTACGCACACGCAAGATCATGGTGATGCACAGCAACGAGAGGGGAGAGTGTTGTCTATGTACCAACGCAGACCGACTGCGGAAGCGATCACACAACGTAGAGGAAGTAGTCGTACGTCTTCTTCCCGATCCGACCGATCCAAGCACCGTTACTCCGGCACCTCCGAGTTCTTAGCACACGTTCAGCTCGATGACGTTCCTCGGGCTCCGATCCAGCAAAGCATCGAGGAAGAGTTCCGTCAGCACGATGGCGTGATGACGATCTTGATGTACTACCGACGCAGGGCTTCGCCTAAGCACTGTAACGGTACGATTGAGGTGGAATTTGGTGGCAGGGGGCACCGCACACGGCTAAGGAACGATCTCAAGGATCAACTTGTGTGTCTTGGGGTGTCCCCTGCGCCCGTATATAAAGGTTGGAGGAGGGGGGCTGGCCGGCCAAGTTGAGGGAGGCGCAGGAGGAGTCCTACTCCTACCGGGAGTAGGACTCCCCCCTCCAATCCTAGTCCAACTAGGAATCCTTAAACGGGAGAGAGAGAGGTGGCCGGCCCCTCTCCTAGTCCTAATAGGACTAGGGAGAGGGGGGAGGCGCAGCCCTATGTGGGCTGCCCTCTCACCTTTCCACTAAGGCCCATGTTGGCCCATTTGGCTCCCGGGGGGTTCCGGTAACCCTCCCGGTAATCCGGTAAAATCCCGATTTCACCCGGAACACTTCCGATGTCCAAACATAGGCTTCCAATATATTAATCTTTACGTCTCGACCATTTCGAGACTCCTCGTCATGTCCCCGATCTCATCCGGGACTCCGAACTCCTTCGGTACATCAAAACTCATAAACTCATAATATAACTGTCATCGAAACCTTAAGCGTGCGGACCCTACGGTTCGAGAACAATGTAGACATGACCGAGACACGTCTCCGGTCAATAACCAATAGCGGGACCTGGATGCCCATATTGTCTCCTACATATTCTACGAAGATCTTTATCGGTCAGACCGCATAACAACATACGTTGTTCCCTTTGTCATCGGTATGTTACTTGCCCGAAATTCGATCGTCGGTATCCAATACCTAGTTCAATCTCGTTACCGGCAAGTCTCTTTACTCGTTCTGTAATACATCATCTCACAACTAACATATTAGTTGCAGTGCTTGCAAGGCTTATGTGATGTGCATTACCGAGAGGGCCCAGAGATACCTCTCCGACAATCGGAGTGACAAACCCTAATCTCGAAATACGCCAACCCAACATCTACCATTGGAGACACCTGTAGTACTCCTTTATAATCACCCAGTTACGTTGTGACGTTTGGTAGTACCCAAAGTGTTCCTCCGGTAAACGGGAGTTGCATAATCTCATAGTTATAGGAACATGTATAAGTCATGAAGAAAGCAATAGCAACATACTAAACGATCGGGTGCTAAGCTAATGGAATGGGTCATGTCAATCAGATCATTCAACTAATGATGTGACCTCGATAATCAAATAACAACTCTTTGTTCATGGTTAGGAAACATAACCATTTTTGATTAACGAGCTAGTCTAGTAGAGGCATACTAGTGACACTCTGTTTGTCTATGTATTCACACATGTATTATGTTTCCTGTTAATACAATTCTAGCATGAATAATAAACATTTATCATGATATAAGGAAATAAATAATAACTTTATTATTGCCTCTAGGGCATATTTCCTTCATATTATTCATGCTAGAATTGTATTAACCGGAAACATAATACATGTGTGAATACATAGACAAACAGAGTGTCACTAGTATGCCTCTACTTGACTAGCTCGTTAATCAAAGATGGTTATGTTTCGTAACCATGGACAAAGAGTTGTTATTTGATTAACGGGATCACATCATTAGTTGAATGATCTGATTGACATGACCCATTCCATTAGCTTAGCACCCGATCGTTTAGTATGTTGCTATTGCTTTCTTCATGACTTATACATGTTCCTATAACTATGAGATTATGCAACTCCCGTTTGCCGGAGGAACACTTTGGGTGCTACCAAACGTCACAACGTAACTGGGTGATTATAAAGGAGCATTACAGGTGTCTCCAAAGGTAGATGTTGGGTTGGCGTATTTCGAGATTAGGATTTGTCACTCCTCTTGTCGGAGAGGTATCTCTGGGCCCTCTCGGTAATGCACATCACTTAAGCCTTGCAAGCATTACAACTAATGAGTTAGTTGCGAGATGATGTATTACGGAACGAGTAAAGAGACTTGCCGGTAACGAGATTGAACTAGGTATTGGATACCGACGATCGAATCTCGGGCAAGTAACATACCGATGACAAAGGGAACAACGTATGTTGTTATGCGGTCTGACCGATAAAGATCTTCGTAGAATATGTAGGAGCCAATATGGGCATCCAGGTCCCGCTATTGGTTATTGACCGGAGACGTGTCTCGGTCATGTCTACATTGTTCTCGAACCGTAGGGTCCGCACGCTTAAGGTTTCGATGACAATTATATTATGAGTTTATGAGTTTTGATGTATCGAAGGAGTTCGGAGTCCCGGATGAGATCGGGGACATGACGAGGAGTCTCGAAATGGTCGAGACATAAAGATTGATATACTGGAAGCCTATGTTTGGACATCGGAAGTGTTCCGGGTGAAATCGGGATTTTACCGGATTACCGGGAGGTTACCGGAACCCCCCGGGAGCCATATGTGCCTTATTGGGCTTTAGTGGAAAGGTGAAAGGGGCTGCCCATAGTGGGTTGCGCGCCTCCCCCCTCCCCTAGTCCTATTAGGACTAGGAGAGGTGGCCGGCCACCTCTTTCTCTCTTTCTCCCTTGGGAGTCCTATTAGGAATAGGATTAGGGGGGGGGAGTCCTACTCCCGGTAGGAGAAGGACTCCTCCTGCGCCTCCATAGGCTTGGCCGGCCAGCCCTCCCCCTTGGATCCTTTATATACGGGGGCAGGGAGCACCTCTAGACACACAAGTTGATCATTGAGATCGTTCCTTAGCCATGTGCGGTGCCCCCTACCACCATATTCCACCTCGATCATATCGTTGTAGTGCTTAGGCGAAGCCCTGCGTCGGTGGAACATCAAGATCGTCACCACGCCGCCGTGCTGACGGAACTCCTCCTCGAAGCTTTGCTGGATCGGAGCTCGGGGATCGTCATCGAGCTGTACGTGTGCTAAGAACTCGGAGGTGCCGGAGTAATGGTGCTTGGATCGGTCGGATCGGGGAGAAGACGTACGACTACTTCATCTACGTTGTGTCAACGCTTCCGTTGCGATCTACCAGGGTACGTAGATCATACTCTCCCCCTCGTTGCTGTGCATCACCATGATCTTGATGTTGGGGAACGTAGTAATTTTGAAAATTTTCCTACGCACACGCAAGATCATGGTGATGCATAGCAACGAGGGGGAGAGTATTGTCTACGTACCAACGCAGACCGACTG
>NC_057797.1:763187044-763203500 GCF_018294505.1 Triticum aestivum | reverse complement strand
TAGTAATTTCGAAAATTTTCCTACGCACACGCAAGATCATGGTGATGCATAGCAACGAGGGGGAGAGTATTGTCTACGTACCAACGCAGACCGACTGCGGAAGCGATCTCACAACGTAGAGGAAGTAGTCGTACGTCTTCTTCCCGATCCGACCGATCCAAGCACCGTTACTCCGGCACCTCCGAGTTCTTAGCACACGTTCAGCTTGATGACGATCCTCGGGCTCCGATCCAGCAAAGCGTCGAGGAAGAGTTCCGTCAGCACAACGGCATGGTGACGATCTTGATGTACTACCGACGCAGGGCTTCGCCTAAGCTCTACAACGATATGACCGAGGTGGAATTTGGTGGCAGGGGGCACCGCACATGGCTAAGGAACGATCAACAATGATCAACTTGTGTGTCTATGGGGTGCCCCCTGCCCCCGTATATAAAGGAGCAGGGGAAGGGGTTCGGCCGGCTAGGGAGAGAGGCGCAGGGGGAGTCCCACTCCTACCGGGAGTAGGACTCCCCCCCAATCCTATTCCTAATAGGACTCTTCAAAGAGAAGAGAGAAGAGAGGGGGGCCGGCCCCTTCTCCTAGTCCTAATAGGACTAGGGAAGGGGGGAGGCGCGCAGCCCTTGTGGGCAGCCCCTTTTCACTTTTCCACTAAGGCCCAATAGGCCCATTTGCCTCCCGGAGGGTTCCGGTAACCCTCCCGGTATTCCGGTAAAATCCCGATTTCACCCGGAACACTTCCGGTGTCCAAACATAGGCTTCCAATATATCAATCTTTACGTCTCGACCATTTCGAGACTCCTCGTCATGTCCGTGATCACATCCGGGACTCCGAACAACCTTCGGTACATCAAAATGCATAAACTCATAATAACTGTCATCATAACGTTAAGCGTGCGGACCCTACGGTTCGAGAACAATGTAGACATGACCGAGACACGTCTCCGGTCAATAACCAATAGCGGGACCTAGATGCCCATATTGGCTCCTACATATTTTACGAAGATCTTTATCGGTCAGACCGCATAACAACATACGTTGTTCCCTTTGTCATCGGTATGTTACTTGCCCGAGATTCGATCGTCGGTATCCAATACCTAGTTCAATCTCGTTACCGGCAAGTCTCTTTACTCGTTCCGTAATACATCATCTCACAACTAACATATTAGTTGCAGTGCTTGCAAGGCTTATGTGATGTGCATTACCGAGAGGGCCCAGAGATACCTCTCCGACACTCGGAGTGACAAACCCTAATCTCGAAATACGCCAACCCAACATCTACCATTGGAGACACCTGTAGTACTCCTTTATAATCACCCAGTTACGTTGTGATGTTTGGTAGTACCCAAAGTATTCCTCCGGTAAACGGGAGTTGCATAATCTCATAGTTATAGGAACATGTATAAGTCATGAAGAAAGCAATAGCAACATACTAAACGATCGGGTGCTAAGCTAATGGAATGGGTCATGTCAATCAGATCATTCAACTAATGATGTGACCTCGTTAATCAAATAACAACTCTTTGTTCATGGTCAGGAAACATAACCATCTTTGATTAACGAGCTAGTCAAGTAGAGGCATACTAGTGACACTCTGTTGGTCTATGTATTCACACATGTATTATGTTTCCGGTTAATACAATTCTAGCATGAATAATAAACATTTATCATGATATAAGGAAATAAATAATAACTTTATTATTGCCTCTAGGGCATATTTCCTTCAGTCTCCACCTTGCACTAGAGTCAATAATCTAGATTACACAGTAATGATTCTAACACCCATGGAGCCTTGGTGCTGATCATGTTTTGCTCGTGGAAGAGGCTTAGTCAACGGGTCTGCAACATTCAGATCCGTATGTATCTTGCAAATCTCTATGTCTCCCACCTGGACTAAATCCCGGATGGAGTTGAAGCGTCTCTTGATGTGTTTGGTCCTCTTGTGAAATCTGGATTCCTTTGCCAAAGCAATTGCACCAGTATTGTCTCAAAAGATTTTCATTGGACCCGATGCACTAGGTATGACACCTAGATCGGATATGAACTCCTTCATCCAGACTCCTTCGTTTGCTGCTTCCGAAGCAGCTATGTACTCCGCTTCACATGTAGATCCCGCTACGACGCTTTGTTTGGAACTGCACCAACTGACAGCTCCACCGTTTAAAGTAAACACGTATCCGGTTTGCGATTTAGAATCGTCCGGATCAGTGTCAAAGCTTGCATCAACGTAACCTCTTACGGTGAGCTCTTTGTCACCTCCATATACGAGAAACATATCCTTAGTCCTTTTCAGGTATTTCAGGATGTTCTTGACCGCTGTCCAGTGATCCACTCCTGGATTACTTTGGTACCTCCCTGCTAAACTTATAGCAAGACACACATCAGGTCTGGTACACAGCATTGCATACATGATAGAGCCTATGGCTGAAGCATAGGGAACATCTTTCATTTTCTCTCTATCTTCTGCAGTGGTCGGGCATTGAGTCTGACTCAACTTCACACCTTGTAACACAGGCAAGAACCCTTTCTTTGCTTGATCCATTTTGAACTTCTTCAAAATCTTGTCAAGGTATGTGCTTTGTGAAAGTCCAATTAAGCGTTTTGATCTATCTCTGTAGATATTTATGCCTAATATGTAAGCAGCTTCCCCGAGGTCTTTCATCGAAAAACTTTTATTCAAGTATCCCTTTATGTTATCCCGAAATTCTATATCATTTCCAATCAGCAATATGTCATCCACATATAATATCAGAAATGCTACAGAGCTCCCACTCACTTTCTTGTAAATACAGGCTTCTCCGAAAGTCTGTATAAAGCCAAATGCTTTGATCACACTATCAAAGCGTTTATTCCAACTCCGAGATGCTTGCACCAGTCCATAAATGGATCGCTGGAGTTTGCACACTTTGTTAGCTCCCTTTGGATCGACAAAACCTTCTGGTTGCATCATATACAACTCTTCTTCTAGAAATCCATTCAGGAATGCAGTTTTGACATCCATTTTCCATATTTCATAATCATAAAATGCGGCAATTGCTAACATGATTCTGACGGATTTAAGCATCGCTACGGGTGAGAAGGTCTCATCGTAGTCAACCCCTTGAACTTGTCGAAAACCTTTTGCGACAAGTCGAGCTTTATAGACAGTAATATTACCGTCAGCGTCAGTCTTTTTCTTGAAGATCCATTTATTCTCAATTGCTTGCCGATCATCGGGCAAGTCAACCAAAGTCCATACTTTGTTCTCATACATGGATCCATCTCAGATTTCATGGCCTCAAGCCACTTTGCGGAATCTGGGCTCACCATCGCTTCTTCATAGTTCGTAGGTTCATCATGATCTAGTAGCATGACTTCCAGAACTGGATTACCGTACCACTCTGGTGCGGATCTCACTCTGGTTGATCTACGTGGTTCAGTAGTATCTTGCCCTGAAGTTTCATGATCATCATCATTAGCTTCCTCACTAATTGGTATAGGTGTCGCAGAAACAGTTTTCTGTGATGTACTATTTTCCAATAAGGGAGCAGGTACAGTTACCTCGTCAAGTTCTACTTTCCTCCCACTCACTTCTTTCGAGAGAAACTCCTTCTCTAGAAATGATCCATTCTTAGCAACGAATGTCTTGCCTTCGGATCTGTGATAGAAGGTATACCCAACAGTTTCCTTTGGGTATCCTATGAAGACACATTTCTCCGCTTTGGGTTCGAGCTTATCAGGTTGAAGTTTTTTCACGTAAGCATCGCAGCCCCAAACTTTAAGAAACGACAACTTTGGTTTCTTGCCAAACCATAGTTCATAAGGCGTCGTCTCAACGGATTTTGATGGTGCCCTATTTAACGTGAATGCGGCCGTGTCTAAAGCATAACCCCAAAACGATAGCGGTAAATCAGTAAGAGACATCATAGATCGCACCATATCTAGTAAAGTACGAATACGACGTTCGGACACACCATTACGCTGTGGTGTTCCGGGTGGCGTGAGTTGCGAAACTATTCCACAATTTTTCAAATGTATACCAAACTCGTAACTCAAATATTCTCCTCCACGATCAGATCGTAGAAACTTTATTTTCTTGTTACGATGATTTTCAACTTCACTCTGAAATTCCTTGAACTTTTCAAATGTTTCAGACTTATGTTTCATTAAGTAGATATACCCATATCTGCTTAAATCATCTGTGAAGGTGAGAAAATAACGATATCCGCCACGAGCCTCAATATTCATCGGACCACATACATCGGTATGTATGATTTCCAATAAATCTGTTGCTCTCTCCATAGTACCGGAGAACGGTGTTTTAGTCATCTTGCCTATGAGGCACAGTTCGCAAGTACCAAGTGATTCCAAAAGCCCATCAGTATGGAGTTTCTTCATGCGCTTTACACCGATATGACCTAAACGGCAGTGCCACAAATAAGTTGCACTATCATTATCAACTCTGCATCTTTTGGCTTCTACATTATGAATATGTGTATCACTACTATCGAGATTCAATAAGAATAGACCACTCTTCAAGGGTGCATGACCATAAAAGATATTACTCATATAAATAGAACAACCATTATTCTCTGATTTAAATGAATAACCGTCTCACATCAAACAAGATCCAGATATAATGTTCATGCTCAACGCTGGCACCAAATAACAATTATTTAGGTCTAATATTAATCCCGAAGGTAGATGTAGAGGTAGCGTGCCGACCGCGATCACATCGACTTTGGAACCGTTTTCCGCGCGCATCGTCACCTCGTCCTTTGCTAGCGTCCGCTTATTCCGTAGTCCCTGTTTCGAGTTGCAAATATTAGCAACAGAACCAGTATCAAATACCCAGGTGCTACTGCGAGCTCTAGTAAGGTACACATCAATAACATGTATATCACATATACCTTTTTTCACCTTGCCATCCTTCTTATCCGCCAAATACTTGGGGCAGTTCCGCTTCTAGTGACCAGTCTGCTTGCAGTAGAAGCACTCAGTTTCAGGCTTAGGTCCAGACTTGGGTTTCTTCTCCTGAGCAGCAACTTGCTTGCTGTTCTTCTTGAAGTTCCCCTTCTTCTTCCCTTTGCCCTTTTTCTTGAAACCAGTGGTTTTGTTAACCATCAACACTTGATGCTCCTTCTTGATTTCTACCTCCGCAGCTTTCAGCATTGCGAAGAGCTCGGGAATAGTCTTGTTCATCCCTTGCATATTATAGTTCATCACGAAGCTCTTGTAGCTTGGTGGCAGTGATTGGAAAATTCTGTCAATGACGCAATCATCTGGAAGATTAACTCCCATCTGAATCAAGTGATTATTATACCCAGACATTTTGAGTATATGCTCACTGACAGAACTGTTCTCCTCCATCTTGCAGCTATAGAACTTATTGGAGACTTCATATCTCTCAATTCGGGCATTTGCTTGAAATATTAACTTCAACTCCTGGAACATCTCATATGCTCCATGACGTTCAAAACGTCGTTGAAGTCCCGATTCTAAGCCGTAAAGCATGGCACACTGAACTATCGAGTAGTCATCAGCTTTGCTCTGCCAGACGTTCATAACATCTGGCGTTGCTCCAGCAGCAGGCCTGGCACCCAGCGGTGCTTCCAGGACGTAATTCTTCTGTGCAGCAATGAGGATAATCCTCAGGTTACGGACCCAGTCCGTGTAATTGCTACCATCATCTTTCAACTTTGCTTTCTCAAGGAACGCATTAAAATTCAATGGAACAACAGCACGAGCCATCTATCTACAATCAACATAAACAAGCAAGATACTATCAGGTACTAAGTTCATGATAAGTTTAAGTTCAGTTAATCAAATTACTTAGGAACTCCCACTTAGATAGACATCCCTCTAATCCTCTAAGTGATCACGTGATCCAAATCAACTAAACCATAACCGATCATCACGTGAGATGGAGTAGTTTTCAAGGGTGAACATCGTCATGTTGATCATATCTACTATATGATTCACGCTCGACCTTTCGGTCTCTGTGTTCCGAGGCCATATCTGCATATGCTAGGCTCGTCAAGTTTAACCTGAGTATTCTGCGTGTGCAAAACTGGCTTGCACCTGTTGTAGATGGACGTAGAGCTTATCACACCCGATCATCACGTGGTGTCTGGGCACGACGAACTTTGGCAACGGTGCATACTCAGGGAGAACACTTCTTGATAATTTAGTGAGAGATCATCTTATAATACTACCGTCAATCAAAGCAAGATAAGATGCATAAAAGGATAAACATCACATGCAATCAATATAAGTGATATGATATGGCCATCATCATCTTGTGCTTGTGATCTCCATCTCCGAAGCACCGTCATGATCACCATCGTCACCGGCGCGACACCTTGATCTCCATCGTAGCATCGTTGTCGTCTCGCCAATCTTATGCTTCCACGACTATCACTACCGCTTAGTAATAAAGTAAAGCATTACATCGCGATTTCATTGCATACAATAAAGCCACAACCATATGGCTCCTGCCAGTTGCCGATAACTCGGTTACAAAACATGATCATCTCATACAATAAAATTAGCATCATGCCTTGATCACATCACAACATGCCCTGCAAAAACAAGTTAGACGTCCTCTACTTTGTTGTTGCAAGTTTTACGTGGCTGCTACGGGCTTAAGTAAGAACTCATCTCACCTAAGCATCAAAACCACAACGATAGTTCGTCAAATAGACTCCGTTTTAACCTTCTCAAGGACCGGGCGTAGTCACACTTGGTTCAACTAAAGTTGGAGAGACAGTCTTCCGCAAGCCATCTATGTGCAAAGCACGTCGAGGGAACCGGTCTCGCGTAAGAGTACGCGTAAGGTTGGTCCGGATCGTCTCGTCCAACAATACCGCCGAACCAAAGTATGACATGCTGGTAGGCAGTATGACTTGTATCGCCCACAACTCACTTGTGTTCTACTCGTGCAAATAACATCAAACCATAAAACCTAGGCTCTGATACCACTGTTGGGGAACGTAGTAATTTCGAAAATTTTCCTACGCACACGCAAGATCATGGTGATGCATAGCAACGAGGGGGAGAGTATTGTTTACGTACCAACGCAGACCGACTGCGGAAGCGATCTCACAACGTAGAGGAAGTAGTCGTACGTCTTCTTCCCGATCCGACCGATCCAAGCACCGTTACTCCGGCACCTCCGAGTTCTTAGCACACGTTCAGCTCGATGACGATCCTTGGGCTCCGATCCAGCAAAGCGTCGAGGAAGAGTTCCGTCAGCACAACGGCGTGGTGACGATCTTGATGTACTACCGACGCAGGGCTTCGCCTAAGCTCTACAACGATATGACCGAGGTGGAATTTGGTGGCAGGGGGCACCGCACACGGCTAAGGAACGATCAACAATGATCAACTTGTGTGTCTATGGGGTGTCCCCTGCCCCCGTATATAAAGGAGCAAGGGAAGGGGTTCGGCCGGCTAGGGAGAGAGGCGCAGGGGGAGTCCCACTCCTACCGGGAGTAGGACTCCCCCCCCAATCCTATTCCTAATAGGACTCTTCAAAGAGAAGAGAGAAGAGAGGGGGGCCGGCCCCTTCTCCTAGTCCTAATAGGACTAGGGAAGGGGGGAGGCGCGCAGCCCTTGTGGGCAGCCCCTTTTCACTTTTCCACTAAGGCCCAATAGGCCCATTTGCCTCCCGGGGGGTTCCGGTAACCCTCCCGGTATTCCGGTAAAATCCCGATTTCACCCGGAACACTTCCGGTGTCCAAACATAGGCTTCCAATATATCAATCTTTACGTCTCGACCATTTCGAGACTCCTCGTCATGTCCGTGATCACATCCGGGACTCCGAACAACCTTCGGTACATCAAAATGCATAAACTCATAATAACTGTCATCGTAACGTTAAGCGTGCGGACCCTACGGTTCGAGAACAATGTAGACATGACCGAGACACGTCTCCGGTCAATAACCAATAGCGGGACCTGGATGCCCATATTGGCTCCTACATATTGTACGAAGATCTTTATCGGTCAGACCGCATAACAACATACGTTGTTCCCTTTGTCATCGGTATGTTACTTGCCCGAGATTCGATCGTCGGTATCCAATACCTAGTTCAATATCGTTACCGGCAAGTCTCTTTACTCGTTCCGTAATACATCATCTCACAACTAACATATTAGTTGCAGTGCTTGCAAGGCTTATGTGATGTGCATTACCGAGAGGGCCCAGAGATACCTCTCCGACACTCGGAGTGACAAACCCTAATCTCGAAATACGCCAACCCAACATCTACCATTGGAGACACCTGTAGTACTCCTTTATAATCACCCAGTTACGTTGTGACGTTTGGTAGTACCCAAAGTATTCCTCCGGTAAACGGGAGTTGCATAATCTCATAGTTATAGGAACATGTATAAGTCATGAAGAAAGCAATAGCAACATACTAAACGATCGGGTGCTAAGCTAATGGAATGGGTCATGTCAATCAGATCATTCAACTAATGATGTGACCTCGTTAATCAAATAACAACTCTTTGTTCATGGTCAGGAAACATAACCATCTTTGATTAACGAGCTAGTCAAGTAGAGGCATACTAGTGACACTCTGTTGGTCTATGTATTCACACATGTATTATGTTTCCGGTTAATACAATTCTAGCATGAATAATAAACATTTATCATGATATAAGGAAATAAATAATAACTTTATTATTGCCTCTAGGGCATATTTCCTTCACTTGAGTGTGCATAGGATTTTTTATGAAATTACTACATTCCCCAACAGTGGCATCAGAGCCTAGGTTTTATGGTTTGATGTTATATGCACGAGTAGAACACAAGTGAGTTGTGGGCGATATAAGTCATACCGCCTACCAGCATGTCGTACTTTGGTTCGGCGGTATTGTTGGATGAAGCGGCCCAGACCGACATTACGCGTACGCTTACGCGAGACCGGTTTCCCCGACGTGCTTTGCACATAGGTGACTTGCGGGTGACTGTTTCTCCAACTTTAGTTGAACCAAGTGTGGCTACGCCCGGTCCTTGCGAAGGTTCAAACGGAGTCTATTTGACAAACTATCGTTGTGGTTTTGATGCGTAGGTGAGATTGGTTCTTGCTTAAGCCCGTAGCAGCCACGTAAAATTTGCAACAACAAAGTAGAGGACGTCTAACTTGTTTTTGCAGGGCATGTTGTGATGTGATATGGTCAAAACGTGATGAGTTATAAGTTGTTGTATAAAATGATCATGTTTTGTTGAGGTTATCGGCAACTGGCAAAAGCCTTATGGTTGTCTGTCTATTGCATAAGATGCAAGCGCCCAATAATTGCTTTACTTTATCGCTATGCGATAGCAATAGTTGCAAGAGCAAGTGTTGGCGAGACGACCACGTGATGACACATTGATATAGATCAAGATGATGGAGATCATGGTGTCATGCCGGTGACGATATAGATCATGACAGTACTTTGGAGATGGAGATCAAAGAAGCAAGATGATGATGGCCATATCATGTCACATATTTTGTTTGCATATGATGTTTATCTTTTATACATCTTATTTTGCTTAGTTTGACGGTAGCATTTTAAGATGATCTCTCACTAATTATCAAGAAGTGTTCTCCCTGAGTATGCACCGTTGCGAAAGTTCTTCGTGCTGAGACACCACGTGATGATCGGGTGTGATAGGCTCTACGTTCAAATACAACGGGTGCAAAACAGTTGCACACGCGGAATACTCAGGTTATACTTGACGAGCCAAGCGTATACAGATATGGCCTCGGAACACGAAGACCGAAAGGTCGAGCGTGAATCATATAGTAGATATGATCAACATAGTGATGTTCACCAATGAAACTACTCCATCTCACGTGATGATCGGACATGGTTTAGTTGATTTGGATCACGTGATCACTTAGAGGATTAGAGGGATGTCTATCTAAGTGGGAGTTCTTAAGTAATATGATTAAATTGAACTTAAATTTATCATGAACTTAGTCCTGGTAGTATTCTGCAAATTATGTTGTAGATCAATAGCTCGCGTTGTTGCTTCCCTATGTTTATTTTGATATGTTCCTTGAGAAAATTGTGTTGAAAGATGTTAGTAGCAAAGATGCGGATTGGATCCGTGATCAGAGGTTTATCCTCATTGCTGCACAGAAGAATTATGTCCTTGATGCACCGTTAGGTGAAATACCTATTGCAGGAGCAGATGCAGACGTTATGAACGTTTGGCTAGCTCAATATGATGACTACTTGATAGTTTAGTGCACCATGCTTAATGGCTTAGAATCGGGACTTCAAAGACGTTTTGAACGTCATGGAGCATATGAGATGTTCTAGGAGTTGAAGTTAATATTTCAAGCAAATACCCGAGTTGAGAGATATGAAGTCTCCAACAAGTTCTATAGCTAAAAGATGGAGGAGAATCGCTCAACTAGTGAGCATGTGCCTAGATTGTCTGAGTACTACAATCACTTGAATCAAGTGGGAGTTAATCTTCCAGATAAGATAGTGATTGACAGAATTCTCTAGTCACCATCACCAAGTTAGTAGAACTTCGTGATGAACTATGATATGCAAGGGATAACGGAAATGACTCCCAAGCTCTTCGTAATGCGCAAATTGACGAAGGTAGAAATCAAGAAAAACATCAAGTGTTGGTGGTAGACAAGACCACTAGTTTCAAGAAAAGGGCAGAGGGAAGAAGGGGAACTTCAAGAAGAACGACAAGCGAGTTGCTGCTCAAGTGAAGAAGCCCAAGTCTGGTCCTAAGCCTGAGACTAAGTGCTTCTACTGCAGAGGGACTGGTCACTGGAAGCGGAACCACCCCAAGTGATTGGCGGATAAGAAGGATGGCAAAGTGAACATAAGTATATTTGATATACATGTTATTGATGTGTACTTTACTAGTGTTTATAGCAAACCCTCAGTATTTGATACTAGTTCAGTTGCTAAGATTAGTAACACGAAACGGGAGTTGCAGAATAAACAGAGACTAGTTAAGGGTGAAGTGACGATGTGTGTTGGAAGTGGTTCCAAGATTGATATGATCATCATCGAACACTCCCTATAATTTCGGGATTAGTGTTGAACCTAAATAAGTGTTATTTGGTGTTTGCGTTGAACATGAATATGATTTGATCATGTTTATTGTAATACGGTTATTCATTTAAGTAAGAGAATAAATTGTTGTTCTGTTTACATGAATAAAACCTTATATGGTTACACACCCAATGAAAATAGTTCGTTGGATCTCGATCGTAGTGATACACATAATCATAATATTGAAACCAAAAGATGCAAAGTTAATAATGATAGTGCAACTTATTTGTAGCACTGCCGTTTAGGTCATATTGGTGTAAAGCGCATGAAGAAACTCCATGCTGATGGGCTTTTGGAATCACTTGATTATGAATCAGTTGATGCTTGCGAACCATGCCTCATGGGCAAGGTGACTAAGACTCTGTTCTTCGGAACAATGGAGCGAGCAAAAGATTTGTTGGAGATCATACATACTGATGTATGTGGTCCGATGAATATTGAGACTCGCGACAGGTATCATTATTTTCTGATCTTCACAGATGATTTGAGCAGATATGAGTATATCTACTTGATGAAACATAAGTATGAAACATTTGAAAAGTTCAAAGAATTTCAGAGTGAAGTGAAAAATCATCGTGACAAGAAAATAAAGTTTCTACGATCTGATCGCAGAGACAAATATTTGAGTTACGAGTTTGGTCTTCAATTAAAACAATGTGGAATAGTTTCACAAACTCATGCCACATGGAACACCACAGCATAATGGTGTGTCCGAACGTCATAACTGTACTTTAATGGATAGAGTGCAATCTATGGTGTCTCTTACCGATCTACCACTATCGTTTTGGGGTTATGCATTAGAGACAGCTGCATTCACGTTAAAAGGGCACCATCTAAATCTGTTGAGCCGACACCGTATGAACTGTGGTTTGGCAAGAAACCAAAGTTGTCGTTTCTTAAAGTTTGGGGTTGCAATGCTTATGTGAAAAAGTTTCATCCTGATAAGCTCAAAACCAAATCAGAGAAATATGTCTTCATAGGATACCCAAAAGGATACTGTTGGGTACACCTTCTATCACAAATCCGAAGGCAAGACTTTTGTTGCTAAATTCGGAGTTTTTCTAGAGAAGGAGTTTCTCTCGAAAGAAGTGAGTGGGAGGAAAGTAGAAAACTTGATAAGGTAATTGTACCTTCTCCCTTATTGGAAAGTAGTTCATCACAAAATCTGTTCTTGGGACTACTACACCAATTAGTGAGGAAGCTAATGATGATGATCATGTAACTTCAGATCAAGTTACTACCGAATCTCGTAGGTAAACCAGAGTGAGATCCGTACCAAAGTGGTACGGTAATCCTGTTCTGGAGGTCATGTTACTTGACCATGACGAACCTACGAACTATGAGGAAGCGATGATGAGCCCAGATTCCGCGAAATGGTTTGAGGCCATGAAATCTGAGATATGATCCATGTATGAGAACAAAGTTTGGACTTTGGTTGACTTGCCCGATGATCGGCAAGCAATTGAGAATAAATGGATCTTCAAGAGGAAGACGGACGCTGATAGTAGTTTTACTATCTACAAAGCTAGAATTGTCGCAAAAGGTTTTCGACAAGTTCAAGGTGTTGACTACGATGAGAGCTTCTCACTCGTATCTATGCTTGAGTCTGTCCGAATCATGTTAGTAATTGCCGCATTTTATGAAATCTGGCAAACGGATAAACAAAACTGCATTCCTTAATGGATTTATTAAAGAAGAGTTGTATATGATGCAACCAGAAGGTTTTGTCAATCCGAAAGGTGCTAACAAAATGTGCAAGCTCCAGGGATCCATCTGTGGACTGGTGCAAGCATCTCGGAGTTGGAATATATGCTTTGATGAGTTGATCAAAGCATATAGTTTTATACAGACTTGCAGTGAAGCCTGTATTTACGAGAAAGTGAGTGGGAGCACTACAACATTTCTAATAAGTATATGTGAATGACATATTGTTGATCGGAAATAATGTAGAATTGTTCTGTAAAGCATAAAGGAGTGTTTGAAAGGAGTTTTTTAAAGAAAGACTTCGGTGAAGCTGCTTACATATTGAGCTTCAAGATCTATAGAGATAGATCAAGACGCTTGATAAGTTTTTTCAATGAGTACATACCTTGAAAAGATTTTGAAGTAGTTCAAAATGGAGCAGTCAAAGAAAGAGTTCTTGCCTGTATTACAAGGTGTGAAGTTGAGTAAGACTCAAAGCCCGACCACGGCAGAAGATAGAAAGAGAATGAAAGTCATTCCCTATGCCTTGGCCATAGGTTCTATAAAGTATGTCATGCTGTATACCAGATCTATTGTATACCCTGCATTGATTTGGCAAGGGAGTACAATAGTGATCTAGGAGTAGATCAGTGGACAGCGGTCAGAATTATCCTTAGTGAAATAAGGATATGTTTCTCGATTATGGACGTGACAAAAAGGTTCGTCGTAAAGGGTTACGTCGATGCAAGTTTTTGACACTGATCCAGATGAATCTAAAGTCTCAATCTGGATACATATTGAAAGTGGGAGCAATTAGCTAGAGTAGCTCTGTGTAGAGCATTGTAGACATAGAACTTGCAAAATACTTACGGATCTGAATGTGACAGACCCGTTGACTAAAATTATCTCACAAGCAAAACATGATCACACCTTAGTACTCTTTGGGTGTTAATCACATAGATATGTGAACTAGATTACTGACTGTAGTAAACCCTTTGAGTGTTGGTCACATGACGATGTGAACTATGGGTGTTAATCACATGGTGATGTGAACTATTGCTGTTAAATCACATGGCGATGTGAACTAGATTATTGACTCTAGTGCAAGTGGGAGACTGAAGGAAATATGCCCTAGAGGCAATAAGAAAGTTATTATTTATTTCCTTATATCATGATAAATGTTTATTATTCATGCTAGAATTGTATTAACCGGAAACATAATACATGTGTGAATACATAGACAAACAGAGTGTCACTAGTATGCCTCTACTTGACTAACTCGTTAATCAAAGATGGTTATGTTTCCTAACCATGGTCAAAGAGTTGTTATTTGATTAACGGGATCAGATCATTAGTTGAATGATCTGATTGACATGACCCATTCCATTAGCTTAGCACCCGATCGTTTAGTATGTTGCTATTGCTTTCTTCATGACTTATACATGTTCCTATAACTATGAGATTATGCAACTCCCGTTTGCCGGAGGAACACTTTGGGTGCTACCAAACGTCACAACGTAACTGGGTGATTATAAAGGAGCATTACAGGTGTCTCCACAGGTAGATGTTTGGTTGGCATATTTCGAGATTAGGATTTGTCACTCCGATTGTCGGAGAGGTATCTCTGGGCCCTCTCGGTAATGCACATCACTTAAGCCTTGCAAGCATTACAACTAATGAGTTAGTTGCGAGATGATGTATTACGGAACGAGTAAAGAGACTTGCCGGTAACGAGATTGAACTAGGTATTGGATACCGACGGTCGAATCTTAGGCAAGTAACATACCGATGACAAAGGGAACAACGTATGTTGTTATGCGGTCTGGCCGATAAAGATCTTCCTAGAATATGTAGGAGCCAATATGGGCATCCAGGTCCCGCTATTGGTTATTGACCAGAGACGTGTCTCGGTCATGTGTACATTGTTCTCGAACCATAGGGTCCGCACGCTTAAGGTTTCGATGACAGTTATATTATGAGTTTATGAGTTTTGATGTACCGAAGGAGTTCGGAGTCCCGGATGAGATCAGGGACATGACGAGGAGTCTCGAAATGGTCGAGACATAAAGATTGATATATTGGAAGCCTATGTTTGTACATCGGAAGTGTTCCGGGTGAAATCGGGATTTTACTGGATTACCGGGAGGTTACCGGAACCCCCCGGGAGCCATATGGGCCTTATTGGGCTTTAGTGGAAAGGTGAAAGGGGCTGCCCATAGTGGGCTGCGCGCCTTCCCCCCTCCCCTAGTCCTATTAGGACTAGGAGAGGTGGCCGGCCACCTCTTTCTCTCTTTCCCCCTTGGGAGTCCTATTAGGAATAGGATTGGGGGGGGGGGCGGAGTCCTACTCCCGGTAGGAGTAGGACTCCTCCTGCGCCTCCATAGGCTTGGCCGGCCAGCCCTCCCC
Source organism: Triticum aestivum (assembly GCF_018294505.1). Classification (NCBI taxonomy): domain Eukaryota; kingdom Viridiplantae; phylum Streptophyta; class Magnoliopsida; order Poales; family Poaceae; genus Triticum; species Triticum aestivum. The sequence goes on along the minus strand of NC_057797.1, from coordinate 763,188,353 downwards.
CTTGGATCCTTTATATACGGGGGCAGGGGGCACCTCTAGACACACAAGTTGATCATTGAGATCGTTCCTTAGCCGTGAGCGGTGCCCCCTACCACCATATTCCACCTCGATCATATCGTTGTAGTGCTTAGGCGAAGCCCTGCGTCGATGGAACATCAAGATTGTCACCACGCCGTCGTGCTGACGGAACTCCTCCCCGAAGCTTTGCTGGATCGGAGCCTGGGGATCGTCATCGAGCTGTACGTGTGCTAAGAACTCGGAGGTGCCGGAGTAACAGTGCTTGGATCGGTCGGATCGGGAAGAAGACGTACGACTACTTCCTCTATGTTGTGTCAACGCTTCCGTTGCGATCTACCAGGGTACGTAGATCATACTCTCCCCCTCGTTGCTGTGCATCACCATGATCTTGATTGTGCGTAGGAAATTTTTTGAAATTACTACGTTCCCCAACATCTTGAACCGGGACTAAAGGGTCGTTACTAATGCCCTCACCCTTTAGTCCCGGTTCAAACCAGAACCGGGACTAAAGGCCCTCCACATGGCCGCTGCCTAGAGGTCCACCTTTAGTCCCGGTTGGTAACACCAACCGGTACTAAAGGGTTTTTTGAAAAAAAATTGAATTTTTTTTTGATTTTTTTATTTTCAAATTTCTGAATTATTTTAACCTCTAATCTCTAATCACCCCTCATCACTGCTCAATTTAATCTCTAATCACCCCTCATCATTCCAAATCATCTAACTTCCCGGATGGTCACCCATCCTCCCACACCCCAGCCTGAGCACGCTTAACTTTCAGGTTCTATTCTCCCTCGTTTCCAAGTCTGCACTCATTGTTTTCCTAACAATAGTAAGATGTTAATCCTATTAACATGAAGTCACACATTTCACTGTTTGAGTTTGAAACTATTGTTCTAAAAAACATTAATTATTTAGTAACACTAATATTTCTTGAATAAGTAGTTTGACCATTGTTTGACCACAGTTTGACCATAGTTTGACCATAGTTTGACCAGATTTGACCAAAATTCAAAAAAACTGAAATAATTATTTAATAACACTAATATTCTTGAATAATTATTTAGTAACACTAATACTTCTTGAATAAGTAGTTTGACCATAGTTTGACCAGATTTAATGAAAATTTAAAAAAACTGAAATTTGAGCATAACTTTTTTTCCTTTTGGAATCTAAGGATTCTACAAATTTGCAAACAGGCCATAGGCGCTCTCCATCGGATGTAACTTTTTGAGTAGATGATTTTTCATATAAAAAACTTTTTAATCCGAGTTCGTATGCAAAAGTTACACAC
>NC_057797.1:763148085-763186555 GCF_018294505.1 Triticum aestivum | reverse complement strand
TACTAATGCCTCAAAGGCCATTAGTACCGGTTGGTGGCACCAACCGGGACTAAAGGTCTAACCTTTAGTACCGGTTGGTGCCACCAACCGGGACTAATGGGCATCGCACCCTTTAGTCCCGGTTTGTGGCATGAACCGGGACTAAAGGGCCTAGGTGAACTGGGACTAATGCCTTAGCCGCACGAACCGGGATAAATGCACCCATTAGTCCCGGTTCTGGACTGAACCGGGACTAATTGGGGTACCCAGCCTGGACCAAAGCCCCCTTTTCTACTAGTGTATACTCCCCGGCGAATTCCCGTAACTCTTTGTACTCCGATAAATACCCGAACCACTCAGAACCTTTCCGATGTCTGAATATAGCCTTCCAATATATCGATATTTACATCTCAAACATTTCGAGACTCCTCGTCATGTCCCTGATCTCATCCGGGACTCCGAACAACCTTCGGTACATCAAAACACATAAACTCATAATACCGATCGTCACCGAACGTTAAGCGTGCGGACCCTATCGGTTCGAGAACTATGTAGACATGACCGAGACTCATCTCCGGTCAATAACCAATAGCGTAACCTGGATCCTCATATTGGCTCCTACATATTCTATGAAGATCTTTATCGGCCAAACCGCATAACAACATACGTTGTTCCTTTTGTCATCGGTATGTTACTTGCACGAGATTCAATCGTCGGTATCTCAATACCTAGTTCAATCTCGTTACCGGCAACTCTATTTACTCGTTCCGTAATGCATCATCCCGCAACTAACTAATTAGTTACATTGCTTGCAAGGCTTATAGTGATGTGCATTACCGAGAGGGCCTAGAGATACCTCTCCGATACTCGGAGTGACAAATCCTAATCTCGATCTATGCCAATCCAACAAACACCTTCGGAGACACCTATAGAGCATCTTTATAATCACCCAGTTATGTTGTGACGTTTGATAGCACACAAGGTGTTCCTCCGGTATACGGGAGTTGCATAATCTCATAGTCATAGGAACATGTATAAGTCATGAAGAAAGCAATAGCAACATACTAAACAATCAAGTGCTAAGCTAACGGAACCGGTCAAGTCAATCACATCATTCTCTAATGATGTTATCCCGTTAATCAAATGACAACTCATGTCTATGGCTAGGAAACTTAACCATGTTTGATTCAACGAGCTAGTCAAGTAGAGGCATACTAGTGACACTCTGTTTGTCTATGTATTCACACATGTAATAAGTTTCCGGTTAATACAATTCTAGCATGAATAATAAACATTTATCATGATATAAGGAAATATAAATAACAACTTTATTATTGCCTCTAGGGCATATTTCCTTCAGTCTCCCACTTGCACTAGAGTCAATAATCTAGTTCACATCGCCATGTGAATTAACACCAATAGTTGACATCACCATGTGATTAATATCCATAGTTCACATCGCCATGTGGCCAACACTCAAAGGGTTTACTAGAGTAAGTAATCTAGTTCACATTGCCATGTGATTAACACCCAAAGAGTACTAAGGTGTGATTATGTTTTGCTTGTGAGAGAAGTTTAGTCAACGGGTCTGTCAAATTCAGATCCGTATGTATTTTGCAAATTTCTATGTCTACAATGCTCTGCATGGAGCTACTTTAGCTAATTGCTCCCATTTTCAATATGTATCCAGATTGAGACTTAGAGTCATCTGGATCAGTGTCAAAACTTGCATCGACGTAACCCTTTACGACGAACCTTTTGTCACCTCCATAATCGAGAAACATATCCTTATTCCACTAAGGATAATTTTGACCGTTGTTTAGTGATCTACTCCTATATCACTATTGTACTCCCTTGCCAAACTCAGTGTATGGTATAGAATAGATCTGGTACACAGCATGGCATACTTTATAGAACCTATGGCTGAGGCATAGGGAATGACTTTCATTCTCTTTCTATCTTTTGCCGTGGTCGGGCTTTGAGTCTTACTCAATTTCACACCTTGTAACACAGGCAAGAACTCTTTCTTTGACTGTTCCATTTTGAACTATTTTAAAATCTTGTCAAGGTATGTACTCATTGAAAAACTTATCAAGCATCTTGATCTATCTCTATAGAGCTTGATCATAGATTAAGATTGCGGGAGAAACGATTTCGCGGCGGCCTCTCCCGGCAGCTATTGCAGCCGCCATAGCGGGCAATCGCGGCAAATAGCGGAAATTTTTCTGGTGGGAGAGATGATTTTGGAGGGTTTTACTGATTTTTGAGCTATTTAGAGGGATATGTAGAGGATTTCGCAGCAGCTGCCATAGCTTAGCGCCAAGGCTCCCGGGCAGCTATAGCGCAGCTATCGCGGCTATTTCGCGGGCTATTTTAATCTATGATCTTGATGCTTAATATGTAAGCAGCTTCACCGAGGTCTTTCTTTGAAAAACTCCTTTCAAATACTCCTTTATGCTTTCCAGAAAATTCTACATTATTTCCGATCAACAATATGTCATTCACATATATTTATCAGAAATTCTGTAGTGCTTCCACTCACTTTCTTTTAAATACAGGCTTCACCGCAAGTATGTATAAAACTATATGCTTTGATCAACTCATCAAAGCGTATATTCCAACTCCGAGATGCTTGGACCAGTCCATAGATGGATCACTGGAGCTTGCACATTTTGTTAGCACCTTTAGGATCGATAAAACCTTCTGGTTGCATCATATACAACTCTTATTTAAGAAATCCATTAAGGAATGTAGTTTTGACATTCATTTGCCAGATTTCATAAATTGTGGCAATTTGCTAACATGATTCGGACAGCTTTAAGCATCGCTATGAGTGAGAAATATCTCATCGTAGTCAACACCTTGAACTTTGTCAAAACCTTTTTTCGACAAGTCTAGCTTTGTAGATAGTAACACTACTATCAGCGTCCGTCTTCCTCTTGAAGATCCATTTATTTTCTATGGCTTGCCGATCATCGGGCAAGTCAACCAAAGTCCACACTTTGTTCTCATACATGGATCCCATCTCAGATTTCATGGCCTCAAGCCATTTCACGGAATCTGGTCTCATCATCGCTTCCTCATAGTTAGTAGGTTCGTCATGGTCAAGTAACATGACCTCCAGAACAGGATTACCGTACCACTCTGGTGCAGATCTCACTCTGGTTGACCTACGAGGTTCGGTAGTAACTTGATCTGAAGTTACATGATCATCATCATTAGCTTCCTCACTAATTGGTGTAGGAGTCACAGGAACAGATTTCTATGATGAAATACTTTCCAATAAGGGAGCAGGTACAGTTACCTCATCAAGTTCTACTTTCCTCCCACTCACTTCTTTCGAGACAAACTCCTGATCTAGAAAGGATCCATTCTTAGCAACGAATGTCTTGCCTTCAGATCTGTGATAGAAGGTGTACCCAACTGTCTCCTTTGGGTATCCTATGAAGACACATTTCTCCGATTTGGGTTTGAGCTTATCAGGATGAAACTTTTTCACATAAGCATCGCAACCCCAAACTTTAAGAAACGACAACTTTGGTTTCTTGCCAAACCATAGTTCATATGGTGTCGTCTCAACGGATGTAGATGGTGCCCTATTTAATGTGAATGCACCTGTCTCTAATGCATAACCCCAAAACAATAGTGGTAAATCGGCAAGAGACATCATAGATTGCACCATATCTAATAAAGTACGGTTACGATGTTCGGACACACAATTGCGCTGTGGTGTTCCCCGTGGCGTGAGTTGCGAAGCTATTCTGTATTGTTTCAAATGAAGACCAAACTCGCAACTCAAATATTCTCCACCACGATCAGATCGTAGAAACTTTATTTTCTTATTACGATGATTTTCCACTTCACTCTGAAATTATATGAACTTTTAAATGTTTCAGACTTATGTTTCATCAAGTAGATATACCCATATCTACTCAAATCATCTGTGAAGGTCATAAAATAATGATACCCGCCGCGAGCGTCAACACTCATCGGATCGCATGCATCAGTATGTATTATTTCCAATAAGTCAGTTGCTCGCTCCATTGTTCCGGAGAATGGAGTCTTAGTCATCTTGCCCATAAGGCATGGTTCGTAAGCATCAAGTGATTCATAATCAAGTGATTCCAAAATCCCATCAGCATGGAGTTTCTTCATGCGCTTTACACCAATATGACCTAAACGGCAGTGCCACAAATAAGTTGCACTATCATTATTAAATTTGCATCTTTTGGCTTCAATATTATGAATATGTGTATCATTATGATCAAGATCCAACAAACCATTTTCATTGGGTGTATGACCATAGAAGGTTTTATTCATGTAAACAGAACAACAATTATTCTCTTACTTAAATGAATAATCGTATTGCAATAAACATGATCAAATCATATTCTTGCTCAACGCAAACACCAAATAACAATTATTTAGGTTCAACACTAATCCCGAAAGTATAGGGAGTGTGCGATGATGATCATATCAATCTTGGAACTATATCCAACACACATCGTCACCTCGCCCTTAACTAGTTTCTGTTCATTCTGCAACTCCCGTTTCAAGTTACTACTCTTAGCAACTGAACCAGTATAAAATTCTGAGGGGTTGCTATAAACACTAGTAAAGTACAGATCAATAACATGTATATCCAATATATCTTTGTTCACTTTGCCATCCTTCTTATCTGCCAAGTATCTAGGGCATTTCCACTTCCAGTGACCATTTCCTTTCCAGTAGAAGCACTTAGTTTCAGGCTTGGGTCTAGCTTTGGGCTTCTTCACGGGAGCGGCAACTTGCCTGCCGTTCCCCTTCTTCCCTTTGCCCTTTTCTTGAACTAGTGGTCTTGTCAACCATCAACACTTGATGCTTTTCTTGATTTCTACCTTCGTCGATTTCAGCATCATGAAGAGCTTGGGAATCGTTTCTGTTATCCCTTGCATATTATAGTTCATCATGAAGTTCTAGTAACTTGGTGATCGTGACTAGAGAACTCTGTCAATCACTATCTTATCTGGAAGATTAACTCCCACTTGATTCAAGTGATTGTAGTACTCAGACATTCTGAGCACATGCTCACTAGCTGAGCTATTCTCCTCCATCTTGTAGGCAAAGTACTTGTCAAAGGTCTCATACTTTCGACATGGGCATGAGTCTGAAATACTAATTTCAACTCTTGGAACATCTCATACGCTCTGTGGCGTTTCAAAAATGTCTTTGAAGCCCCGATTCTAAGCCGTAAAGCATGGTGCACTAAACTATCAAGTAGTCATCATATTGACCTTGCCAAACGTTCATAACATATGCATTTGCTCCTGTAATCGGTCTATCACCTAGCGGTGCATCAAGGACATAATTCTTCTGTGCGGCAATGAGGATAATCCTCAGATCACGGATCCAATCCGCATCATTGCTACTAACATCTTTCAAATTAGTTTTCTCTAGGAACATATCAAAAATAAAACAGGGGAGTGATACGTCTCCATCATATCTATAAATTTTTTATTGTTCCATGCCAATATTATTCAACTTTCATATACTTTTGGCAAGTTTTTATATTATTTTTGGGACTAACATATTGATCCAGTGCCCAGTGCCAGTTCCTGTTTGTTGCATGTTTTATGTTTCGCAGAAACCCCATATCAAACGGAATCCAAACGGGATAAAAATGGAAAGAGAATATTTTTGGAATATTTGGAGAATATGGGAAGAAGAATCAACGCGAGACGGTGCCCGAGGGGGGCACGAGGCAGGGGGCGCGCCTGCCCCCTGGGCGTGCCTGCCCCCCTCGCGGGCCCCCCGTAAGGCGGTTGCTGCTCTTCTTTGGCTGCAAGAAAGCTAATTTTCGGAAAAAAAATCTCGGCGAAGGTTTCAATCCAATCGGAGTTACGGATCTCCATATATATACGAAACGATGAAAGGGCAGAAGGCCTGAACGCAGAAACAGAGAGAGACAGAGAGATAGATCCAATCTCGGAGGGGCTCTCGCCCCTCCCATGCCATGGAGGCCAAGGACCAGAGGGGAAACCCTTCTCCCATCTAGGGAGGAGGTCAAGGAAGAAGAAGAAGAAGAAGAAGGGGCCCCTCTCCCCCTCTCTTCCAGTGGTGCCGGAACGCTGCCATGGCCACCATCATCATCACCGCGATCTTCACCAACACGTTCGCCATCTTCACCAACATCTCCATCACCTTCCCCCCTCTATCTACAGCGGTCCACTCTCCCGCAACCCGCTGTACCCTCTAGTTGAACATGGTGCTTTATGCTTCATATTATTATCCAATGATGTGTTGCCATCCTATGATGTCTGAGTAGATTTTCGTTGTCCTATCGGTGGTTGGTGAATTGCTATGATTGATTTAATTTGCTTCTGGTTATGTTGCTGTCCTTTGGTGCCCATCATATGAGCGCACGCGTGGATCACACCATAGGGTTAGTTGTATGTTGATAGGACTATGTATTGGAGGGCAAGAGTGACACAAGCTTCAACCTAGCATAGAAATTGATGCATACGGGATTGAAGGGGGACCAATATATCTTAATGTTATCGTTGGGTTTTACCTTAATGAACATTAGTAGTTGCGGATGCTTGCTAATAGTTCCAATCATAAGTGCATAGAATTCCAAGTCAGGGATGACATGCTAGCAGTGGCCTCTCCCACATAATACTTGCTATCGGTCTAGCAAAGTAGTCAATTGCTTAGGGGAAATTTCACAACTCCTACCACCACTTTTCCACACTCGCTATATTTACTTTATTGTGTCTTTATCTAAACAGCCCCTAGTTTCTATTTACGTGATCTTTATATTCTCGCAAACCTATCCAAAAACACCTACAAAGTACTTCTAGTTTTATACTTGTTCTAGGTAAAGCGAACGTCAAGCGTGCGTAGAGTTGTATCGGTGGTTGATAGAACTTGAGGGAATATTTGTTCTACCTTTAGCTCCTCGTTGGGTTCGACACTCTTACTTATCGAAAGAGGCTACAATTGATCCCCTATACTTGTGGGTTATCAAGACCTTTTTTTGGCGCCGTTGCCGGGGAGCAATAGCGTGGGTGAATATTCTCGTGTGTGCTTGTTTGCTTTATCACTTAGTAATTTTTATTTGCTGTTCTTAGTTGTTCTTTATCTTTAGTTATGGATATGGAACATGAACTCATGGAGATGGGGAACCTCCTAAAACCCTCGATGCTCGTTATGTGAAAGATATTATGTACTACTTTGATAATCCTGAGAAAACGCCATTCAATTATGTAATAGGAGACACGTTGGATCAATGTGAATACTTTAGGGATTATCACTTGACTCAAAAAGGGAAACTATTATGGGATCAAATTCATATGTGGAAGTGGTATGCTAGGCAACTATGCTTGAGATATGATTATACTTGTTGCTCTAGGATGAAGTCTCCACACCTTCCCTTTTCATGCAAATTTAATGATAATAAAACCTTACCTTCTTATGCTAATGGTATATATGATTACTATGATGTGGAGCAAATAGAAGAATTTGTTGCTTTTATGGGTGCTTATGAAATTGAATCTTTGTTCAAAGAGTGTGAAAATCTTTATGATGCTGTTTATAGACCTGAAAATTTAGCTATCCTTAAATATTGCTATGAGAATTATGAATACAATGCCGATATTGATGCATTTATTGAGAAAGTCTCCGCTGTCCAAGAAGAGACTAATATTTTGCAGGAGTCTATGGAAGAAGAAATTGATGAAACTGTGAGCTCATTGGATGAAAAAGATGAGGAGGAGAGTGAAGAACAAAAGGAGGAAAAGCGGATTAGCTACCCGTGCCGACCTTCTAATGAGAGTAACTCTTCAACTCATACATTGTTTAATTTCCCTTCATTCTTACCGAAGGATGATTGCTATGATGATTGCTATGATCCCGTTGATTCTCTTGAAATATCCCTTTTTGATGATGCTTGCTATGCTTGTGGCCAAGATGCCAATATGAATTATGCTTATGGAGATGAACTTTCTATAGTTCCTTATGTTAAACATGAAATTGTTGCTATTGCACCCACGCATGATAGTCCTATTATCTTTTTGAATTCTCCTAACTACACTATATCGGAGAAGTTTGCCCTTATTAAGGATTATATTGATGGGTTGCGTTTTACTATTACACATGATGATTTTGATAGATATAATATGCATGTTCTTGCTGCTCCTACTTGCAATTATTATGAGAGAGGAACTACATCTCCGCCTCTTTATGTTTCCAACATGATAGAATTGCAAGAAACAGTTTATACTATGCATTGGTCTTTGATATGTGTGCATGAATTGTTCTTTTATGACATGCCGATGCATAGGAAGAGAGTTAGACTTCGTCATTACATGATATATGTTACTTGGTGCTCACTACTAAATTACAAATCATTTCTAATTAAAATTGGCTTTGATATACCTTGGGATCCGGGTGGATTCACTACTTGAGCACTATACGCCTAGCTTAATGGCTTTAAAGAAAGTGCTGCCAGGGAGACAACCCGGAAGTTTTAGAGAGTCATTTATTCCTGTTTTGTGTTTTTATATAGTTTAAAAACAAAAAAATAAAGAGGGGAACCCAAAACTTTTCAAAAAGAAAAGCGAAAATGAGAAAGACGAGCATTGTTAAAGTGGGAGCTAGCCTTGAACTTTGTTCATGCTCACGGAAACTTTGTGAATCTTGATTACAGAAACTTTTCAATAAAAATAATTATCCCCTTGTACAATTCCATTATACTATAAAAATAATGTGCCAAGGTTTGCCTTTAGGATGTTTACAATGCTTGTTGGTTTGTGCGGTGCAGGACAGAAACTTTGGCTGTAGTGCGCGATTTTACATTTTTTACTGGAACATCAAATAGTTCTGAAACTTTTTGCACTTTATTTCTGTACAAATTGTTTATTTTTCCTAATTTTGGCAGAATGTTTCAAGTATCAGAAGTATGGTGAATGTTCATATTATTACAGACTGTTCTGTTTTAGACAGATTCTATTTTTGATACATAGTTTGCTTGTTTTGATGAAACTATCAATTTATATCAGTGGATTAAGCCATAAAAAAGTTATATTACAGTAACTAAAATGCCAAAACAAAATATGAATTGGTTTGTAACAGTACTTAGAGAAGTGATTTGCTTTATTATACTAACGGATCTTACCGAGTTTTCTGTTGAAGTTTTGTGTGGATGAAGTGTTCGATGATCGAGAGGGTCTCGATGTGAGGAGAAGGAAGAGAGGCAAGAGATAAATCTTGGGGATGCCAATGGAACCCCAAGTAAATATTCAAGGAGACTCAAGCATCTAAGCTTGGGGATGCCCCGGAAGGAATCCCCTCCTTCTTCAACAAGTATCGGTATGTTTTCGGATTTGTTTCATTCATGTGATATGTGCAGATCTTGGAGCGTCTTTTGCATTTAGTTTTCACTTCTCTTTTATGCACCATGCTGGTATGATATAGTCCTTCGTTTATTTATAGAATTCTCTTTGCACTTCACTTATATCTTTTGAGTATGGCTTTATAGAATGCTTCATGTGCTTTACTTATATCATTTGAAGTTTGGATTGCCTGTTTCTCTTTACATAGAAAACCGCCATTTGTAGAATGCTCTTTTGCTTCACTTATATTTGTTAGAGCATGGGCATATCTTTTGTAGAAAGAAATTAACTCTCTTGCTTCACTTATATCTATTTAGAGATATGACAGGAATTGGTCATTCACATGGTTAGTCATAAAATCCTACATAAAACTTGTAGATCACTGAATATGATATGTTTGATTCCTTGCAATAGTTTTGTGATATAAAGATGGTGATATTAGAGTCGTGCTAGTGGATGCTTGTGGATTGTAGAAATACTTGTGTTGAGGTTTGTGATTCCCGTAGCATGCACATATGGTGAACCGTTATGTAACGAAGTCGGAGCATGAGGTATTTATTGATTGTCTTCCTTATGAGTGGCGGTCGGGGACGAGCGATGGTATTTTCCTACCAATCTATCCCCCTAGGGGCATGCGTAGTAGTACTTTGCTTCGACGGCTAATAAACTTTTGCAATAAGTATATGAGTTCTTTATGACTAATGTGAGTCCATGGATTATACGCACTCTCACCGTTCCATCATTGCTAGCCTCTTCGGTACCGTGCATTGCCTTTTCTCGCCTTGAGAGTTGGTGCAAACTTTGCTGGTGCATCCAAACCCTGTTATACGATACACTCTATCACACATAAGCCTCCTTATATCTTCCTCAAAACAGCCACCATACCTACCTATCACGGCATTTCCATAGCCATTCCGATACATGACTTGAGCATTTATTGTCATATTGTTTTGCATGATCGTAAGATAGCTAGCATGATGTTTTCATGGCTTGTCCGTTTTTTGATGTCATTGCTATGCTAGATCATTGCACATCCCGGTACACCGCCGGATGCATTCATATAGAGTTATATCTTTGTTCTAGTATCGAGTTGTAATATTGAGTTGTAAGTAAATAAAAGTGTGATGATCATCATTATTAGAGCATTGCCCCGGTGAGGAAAGGATGATGGAGACTATGATTCCCCCACAAGTCGGGATGAGACTCCGGACGAAAAAAGAGAAAGGCCAAAAAAAGAGAAGGCCCAAAAAAATAAGAAAAATAAAAAAATGAGAGAAAAAGAGAGAAGGGGCAATGTTACTATCCTTTTACCACACTTGTGCTTCAAAGTAGCACCATGTTCTTCATATAGAGAGTCTCTTGAGCACTTTCATATCCTAGTGGGAATTTTCATTATAGAACTTGTCTTGTATATTCCGATGATGGGCTTCCTCAAATGCCCGAGGTCTTCATGAGCAAGCAAGTTGGATGCACACCCACTTAGTTTTCAGTTTGAGCTTTCGTACACTTATAGCTCTAGTGCATCCGTTGCATGGCAATCCCTACTCCTTGCATTGACATTAATTGATGGGCATCTCCATAGCCCATTGATTAGCCACGTCGATGTGAGACTTTCTACTTTTTTGTCTTCTCCACATAACCCTCATCATTCTATTCCACCTATAGTGCTATGTCCATGGCTTGCGCTCATGTATTGCGTGAGGGTTGAAAAAGCTGAAGCGCGTTAAGAAGTATGAACCAATTGCTCGGCTTGTCATCGGGGTTGTGCATGATGTGAATATTTTGGGTGGTGAAGATGGAGCATAACCAGACTATATGATTTTGTAGGGATAACTTTCTTTGGCCTTGTTATTTTGAAAAGACATGACTGCTTTATTAGTAGGCTTGAAGTATTGTTGTTTTTATGTCAAATGATAGACTATTGCCCTGAATCACTCGTGTCTTAATATTCATGCCATGATTAGATACATGATCAAGATTATGCTAGGTAGCATTCCACATCAAAAATTATCTTTTTTATCATTTACTACTCGAGGATGAGCAGGAATTAAGCTTGGGGATGCTGATACGTCTTCGTCGTATCTATAATTTTTGATTGTTCCATGCCAATATTATTCAACTTTCATATACTTTTGGCAACATTTTATATTATTTTTGGGGCTAACATATTGATCCAGTGCCGAGTGCCAGTTCCTGTTTGTTGCATGTTTTATGTTTCGCAGAAGCCCCGTATCAAACGGAATCCAAACGGGATAAAAACAGACGGAGAATATTTTTGGAATATTTGGAGAATATGGGAAGAAGAATCAACGCGAGACAGTGCCCGAGGGGGGCACGAGGCAGGGGGGCGCGCCTGCCCCCTCGTGGGCCCCCCGTAAGGCGGTTGCTGCTCTTCTTTGGCCGCAAGAAAGCTAATTTTCGGGAAAAATCTCGGCGAAGGTTTCAATCCAATCGGAGTTACGGATCTCCATATATATACGAAACGGTGAAAGGGCAGAAGACCAAAACGCGGAAATAGAGAGAGACAGAGAGATAGATCCAATCTCGGAGGGGCTCTCGCCCCTCCCATGCCATGGAGGCCAAGGACCAGAGGGGAAACCCTTCTCCCATCTAGGGAGGAGGTCAAGGAAGAAGAAGAAGAAGAAGAAGAAGAAGGGGGCCCCTCTCCCGATCTCTTCCGGTGGCGCCGGAACGCTGCCGTGGCCACCATCATCATCACGGCGATCTTCACCAACACCTCCGCCATCTTCACCAACATCTCCATCACCTTCCCCCCTCTACCTGCAGCATTCCACTCTCCCGCAACCCGCTGTACCCTCTACTTGAACATGGTGCTTTATGCTTCATATTATTATCCAATGATGTGTTGCCATCCAATGATGCCTGAGTAGATTTTCGTTGTCCTATCAGTGGTTGATGAATTGCTATGATTGATTTAATTTGCTTGTGGTTATGTTGCTGTCCTTTGGTGCCCATCATATGAGCGCGCGCGTGGATCACACCATAGGGTTAGTTGTATGTTGATAGGACTATGTATTGGAGGGCAAGAGTGACACAAGCTTCAACCTAGCATAGAAATTGATGCATACGGGATTGAAGGGGGACCAATATATCTTAATGTTATCGTTGGGTTTTACCTTAATGAACATTAGTAGTTGCGGATGCTTGCTAATAGTTCCAATCATAAGTGCATAGAATTCCAAGTTAGGGATGACATGCTAGCAGTGGCCTCTCCCACATAATACTTGCTATTGGTCTAGCAAAGTAGTCAATTGCTTAGGGGAAATTTCGCAACTCCTACCACCACTTTTCCACACTCGCTATATTTACTTTATTGTGTCTTTATCTAAACAGCCCCTAGTTTCTATTTACTTGCTCTTTATATTCTTGCAAACCTATCCAAAAACACCTACAAAGTACTCCTAATTTCATACTTGTTCTAGGTAAAGCAAACGTCAAGCGTGCGTAGAGTTGTATCGGTGGTCGATAGAACTTGAGGGGATATTTGTTCTACCTTTAGCTCCTCGTTGGGTTCGACACTCTTACTTATCGAAAGAGGCTACAATTGATCCCCTATACTTGTGGGTTATCAGGGAGCTAAACGCGAGATATTGATCTACAACATAGATATGCTAATACTACCAGGACTAAGTTCATGATAAATTAAAGTTCAATTAATCATATTACTTAAGAACTCCCACTTAGATAGACATCCCTCTAATCATCTAAGTGATCACGTGATCCATATCAACTAAATCATGTCCGATCAGCACGTGAGATGTGCTACGTCCATTTTGCATCATGCTTTTATATCAATATTTATTGCATTATTGGCTGTTATTACACATTATGTCACAATACTTATGCCTATTCTGTCTTATTTTACAAGATTTGCATGAAGAGGGAGAATGCCGGCAGTTGGGATTCTGAGCTGGAAAAGGAGCAAATATTAGAGACCTTTTCTGCACAGCTCCAAAATTCCTAAAACTTCACGGAAGTTATTTTTGGAATTAATAAAAAATACTAAACGAAGAAACTACCAAAGGGGGCCACACCCTGGCCACGAGGGTGGAGGGCGCGCCCTACCCCCCTGGGCACGTCCCCTCCCTCGTGGGCCCCCTGGCAGGCCTCCGGGGCCCATCTTCTGCTATATGAAGTCATTTACCCTGGAAAAAAATCATAAGAAAGCTTTCGGGAAGAAACTCCGCCGCCATGAGGCGGAACCAATCTAGGGCTCCGGCAGAGCTGTTCTGCCGGGGAAACTTCCCTCCGGGAGGGGGAAATCATCGCCATCATCATCACCAACGATTCTCTCATCGGGATGGGGTCAATCTCCATCAACATCTTCACCAACACCATCTCCTCTAAAACCCTAGTTCATCTCTTGTATCCAATATTTGTCCCAAAGCCTCAAATTGGTACCTGTGGGTTGCTAGTAGTGTTGATTACTCCTTGTAGTTGATGCTAGTTGGTTTATTTGGTGGAAAATCATATGTTCAGATCCATTATGCATATTAATACCCCTCTGATTATGAACATGAATATGATTTGTGAGTAGTTACGTTCATTCCTGAGGACATGGGAGAAGTCTTGCTATTAGTAGTCATGTGAATTTGGTATTCGTTCGATATTTTGATGAGATGTATGTTGTCTTTCCTCTAGTGGTGTTATGTGAACGTCGACTACATGACACTTCACCATTGTCTGGTCCAAGAGGAAGGCATTGGGAAGTAATAAGTAGATGATGGGTTGCTAGAGTGGCAGAAGCTTAAACCCTAGTTTATGCATTGCTTCGTAAGGGGCTAATTTGGATCCATATGTTTCATGCTATGGTTAGGTTTACCTTAATACTTCTTTTGTAGTTGTGGATGCTTGCAATAGGGGTTAATCATAAGTGGGATGCTTGTCCAAGTAAGGACAGCACCCAAGCACCGGTCCATCCACATATCAAATTATCAAAGTACCGAATGCAAATCATATGAGCGTGATGAAAACTAGCTTGACGATAATTCCCATGTATCCTCGGGAGCGCTTTTCTCTATATAAGAGTTTGTCCAGGCTTTTCCTTTGCTACAAAAAGGATTGGGCCATCTTGATGCACATTATTTACACTTAATACTTGTTTCCCTTTACCAATTACCTTATCACAGAACTACCAGTTACCGATAATTTCAGTGCTTGTAGAGAATACCTTGCTGAAAACTGCTTATCATTTCCTTCTGCTCCTCGTTGGTTTTGACACTCTTACCTATCAAAAGGACTATGATAGATCCCCTATACTTGTGGGTCATCAAGACTCTTTTCTGGCGCCATTGCCGGGGAGTGAAGCGCCTTTGGTAGGTGGAATTTGGTATGGAAAAATTTATATAGTGTGCTGAAATTTACTGTCACTTGTTACTATGGAAAGTAATCCTTTGGGGGGCTTGTTCGGGGTATCTTCACCCCGACCAGTAGGGCAAAGAGTTGCTCCTCAACCTACTAAACCTACTGAAAATGTTTACTTTGAAATTCCTTCGGGTATGATAGAGAAACTGCTAGCTAATCCTTTTGCAGGAGATGGAACATTGCATCCCGATTTACACCTAACCTATGTGGATGAAGTTTGTGGATTATTTAAGCGTGTAGGTATGCCCGATGATGTTATCAAGAAGAAGGTCTTCCCTTTATATTTGAAGGGAGATGCATTGACATGGTATAGGCTATGTGATGATATGGGATCATGGGACTACAAGCGATTGAAATTGGAATTTCATCAGAAGTTTATCCTATGCATCTTGTTCATCGTGATCGTAATTATATATAATTTTTGGCCTCGCGAAGGAGAAAGCATCGCTCAAGCTTTGGGGAGGCTTAAGTGAATGTTATATTCATGCCCCAATCATGAGCTCTCAAGAGAAATGATTATTCAAAAAGTTTAGGCTCGGCTTTCTCATAATAATAAATCCATGCTCGATACTTCTTGTACTAGATCTTTTATGATGAAGACTATTAATTCAAATGGGATTTATTGGAAAGAATTAAACACAACTCTGAAGATTGGGACCTCGACGAAGGTAAAGAGTCAGGTATAACACCTAAGTTTGATTGTGTTAAATCTTTTATGGATACCGATGCTTTCCGTGAATTTAGCACTAAATATGGACTTGACTCTGAGATAGTAGCTTCTTTCTGTGAATCCTTTGCTACTCATGTTGATCTCCCTAAAGAGAAGTGGTTTAAATATAATCCTCCCATAGAAGTAAAACTAGTTGCACCTATTAAAGTTGAAGAAAAGACTATCACTTATGGTGATCCTGTTGTTCCTACTGCTTATGTTGAGAAACCACCTTTCCCTGTTAGAATAAAGGATCATGCTAAAGCTTCAACTGTTGTCAACAAAAGTAATATTAGGACACACAAACCCCTTGAGCAAGTTAAAGTTGAACCTAATATTGCTATGGTTAAAGATCTCTTGGCTGATAATATTGATGGGCATGTTATTTATTTCTATGAGGAAACTGCTAGAATTGCTAAGCCTGGTGCTAAAGATAAACATAGACCTGTTGTAGGCATGCCTGTTATTTCTGTTAAAATAGGAGATCATTGTTATCATGGCTTATGTGATATGGGTTCTAGTGCTAATGCAATACCTCATTCTTTATACGAAGAAATTATGCACGACATTGCACCTGCTGAGATAGAAGATATCGATGTTACCATTAAGCTTGCCAATAGAGATACTATTTCACCAATTGGGATTGTTAGAGATGTTGAAGTCTTGTGTGGGAAGGTTACATATCCTGTTGATTTTCTTGTTCTTGGCTCCCCACAAGATAGCTTTTGTCCCATTATATTTGGTAGACCCTTCTTGCACACTCTTAATGCTAAGATAGACTGCGAAAAGGATGTTTTTAACTATTGGCTTGGATGAGATGTCTCATGAGTTTAATTTTTCCAAATTTCGTAGACAACCCCATGATGAGGAATTGCCTAGTAAGATGAAATTATTCGTCTTGCTTCTATTGTCGTGCCTCCTAGTGATCCTTTAGAACAATATTTGCTAGACCATGAAAATGATATGTTCATGAATGAAAGAAGGGAAATAGATGAAGTATCCTTTAAACAGGGACCTATTCTAAAACATAATTTGCCTGTTGAAATCCTAGGGGATCCTCCTCCACCCAAGGGTTATCCCGTGTTTGAGCTTAAACCATTACCTGATACTCTTAAATATGCTTATCTTGATGAAAATAGGATATATCCTGTTATTATTAATGCTAACCTTTCAGAGCATGAAGAAGAGAAATTATTGAAAACTCTGAAGAAGCACCATGCTGCTATTGGATATACTCTTGATGATCTTAAGGGCATTAGTCCCACTCTATGGCAACACAAAATAAATTTGGAGAAAGACGCCAAACCAGTTATTGATCACCAACGATGGCTAAATCCTAAGATGAAAGAAGTGGTAAGAAAGGAAATATTAAAGCTCCTTGAGGCAGGTATAATTTCTCCCGTTGCTGATAGTCAGTGGGTAAGTCTTGTCCATTGTGTCCCTAAGAAGGGAGGTACTACTGTCGTTCCTAATGATAAAGATGAATTGATCCCGCAAAGAATTATTACAGGTTATAGGATGGTAATTGATTTCTGCAAATTAAATAAAGCTACTAAAAAGATCATTACCCTTTGCTTTTTATTGATCAAATGCTAGAAAGATTATCCAAACATACACATTTTTGCTTTCTAGATGGTTACTCTGGTTTCTCTCAAATACATGTGTCAGTTGATGATCAAGCAAATACCACCTTTACTTGCCCTTTCGGTACTTTTGCTTATAGATGTATGCCCTTTGGTTTACGTAATGCACCTGCTACCTTTCAAAGATGCATGGTGGCTATATTCTCTGACTTTCGTGAAAAGATTTGTGAGGTTTTCATAGATGATTTCTCCGTTTATGGATCTTCTTTTGATGATTGCTGGAGCAAGCTTGATCGAGTTTTGCAGAGATGTGAAGAAACTAACCTTGTCTTGAATTGGGAGAAATACCACTTTATGGTTAATGAAGGTATTGTCTTGGGACATAAATTTTTTGAAAGAGGTATTGAAGTTGATAAAGCTAATGTTGATGCTATTGAAAAGATGTCGTGTCCCAAGGATATCAAAGGTATAAGAAGTTTCCTTGGTCGTGCCGGTTTTTATAGGAGGTTCATTAAGGACTTCTCAAAAATTTCTCAGCCTCTGACTAATCTATTACAAAAAGATATCCCTTTTGTCTTTGATGATGATTGTGTAGAAGCATTTGAAATACTTAAGAAAGCATTAATTTCTGCACCTATTATTCAGCCACCTGATTGGAATTTACCCTTTGAGATTATGTGTGATGCTAGTGATTATGCTGTAGGTCCTGTTCTAGGACAAAGAGTTGATAAGAAATTAAATGTTATTCAATATGCTAGTAAAACTCTAGACAGTGCCCAGAGAAATTATGCTACTACTAAAAAAGAATTCTTAGCAGTTGTATTTGCTTGTGATAAGTTTAGACCTTATATTGTTGATTGTAAAGTAACTATTCACACTGATCATGCTGCTATTAAATACCTTATGGAAAAGAAAGATGCTAAACCTAGACTTATTAGATGGGTTCTCTTGCTACAAGAATTTGATTTGCATATTATTGATAGAAAGGGAGCTGAGAACCCCGTTGCAGACAACTTGTCTAGGTTAGAGAATGTTCTTGATGACCCACTACCTATTGATGATAGCTTTCCTGATGAACAATTAGCTGTCATAAACGCTTCTCGTATTGCTCCATGGTATGCTGATTATGCTAATTACACTGTTGCTAAATTTATACCACCTAGTTTCATATACCAGCAAAAGAAAAAGATTTTCTATGATTTGAGGCAATACTTCTGGGATGACCCACACCTTTATAAAGAAGGAGTAGATGGTGTTATTAGACGTTGTATACCTGAACATGAACAGGAATAGATCCTACGCAAGTGTCACTCCGAAGCTTATGGAGGACACCACGCTGGAGATAGAACTGCGCATAAGGTATTGCAATCCGGTTTTTATTGGCCTACTCTCTTCAAAGATGCCCGTAAGTTTGTCTTATCTTGTGATGAATGTCGAAGAATTAGTAATATTAGCAGACGTCAGGAAATGCCTATGAATTATTCACTTGTTATTGAACCATTTGATGTTTGGGTTTTGATTACATGGGACCGTTTCCTTCCTCTAATGGGTATACACATATTTTAGTTGATGTTGATTACGTTACTAAGTGGGTATAAGCTATTCCAACTAGTAGTGCTAATCATAACACCTCTATTAAGATGCTTAAAGAAGTTATTTTTCTGAGGTTTGGAGTCCCTAGATATTTAATGACTGATGGTGGTTCACATTTTATTCATAGTGCTTTTCGTAAAATGCTTGCCAAGTATGATGTTAATCATAGAATTGCATCTCCTTATCACCCACAGTCTAGTGGTCAAGTAGAATTGAGTAATAGAGAGCTCAAATTAATTTTGCGAAAGACTGTTAATAGATATAGACAAAATTGGTCCAAGAAACTTGATGATGTATTATGGGCCTATAGAACTGCATATAAAAATCCTATGGGTATATCTCCGTATAAAATGGTTTATGGAAAAGCATGTCACTTACCTCTCGAACTAGAACATAAGGCATATTGGGCCATTAAAGAGCTCAATTATGATTTCAAACTTGCCGGTGAGAAGAGGCTTTTGACATTATCTCACTTGATGAATGGAGAACCCAGGCCTACAAGAATGCTAAACTATTTAAAGAAAAAGTTAAAAGATGGCATGACAAAAGGATACAAAAGCGTGAGTTTAATGTAGGTGATTATGTGTTGCTATACAACTCTCGTTTAAGATTTTTTGCAGGAAAA
Organism: Triticum aestivum; assembly: GCF_018294505.1. Taxonomy (NCBI): domain Eukaryota; kingdom Viridiplantae; phylum Streptophyta; class Magnoliopsida; order Poales; family Poaceae; genus Triticum; species Triticum aestivum. Next base: position 763,167,310 of record NC_057797.1, on the reverse strand, counting down.
CTTCTCTCTAAATGGGAAGGTCCTTACGTTATCGAGGAGGTCTATCATTTCGGTGCCATAAAAATCAACAACTTCGAAGGCACAAATCCGAAGGTGGTAAACGGTCAAGGAATCAAACATTATATCTCAGGTAATCCCATAAAAATATTGAAACTAATGTTATTGAAACCGTAACCCCGGAGGAATACATAAGGGACACCTTCCAGAACGTTTCAAACTCCGAAAAGGAATAGATTAGAGCAAGATGTCATCTCAGGTTTCCGACGGAGAGAGCTATGTCTCACACCTCATTGCTGACCCAAAGACCTATGGGGATCTATCTCCTTGCGGTCGAACTACGGATGAGGGGGAGGATGCTCATTTGATGAGGATCAATGATTCAAGTTCGGAGGAGGAGGATGTCCCTCTACCTCAACCTGGGGATATGCACGTGAAGTTCAAGAAATCTAGTCTCCCTAAGAGAGCTAAACTATCTAACAACCGATCTATTCCTTGTCGTTTTTGGCAGAAAAGCAAAGAAGATTTATGTGACAAGATCTTGAAGCTGGAAACAGAAGTCAATGATCTAAAGGAGGAAATTGCTCTTCTTGAGTACAATATGAAAAAGTTGAAGGCACAATTATCTTCATCATCACCATCCTCTTCACCTCCAAAGAAAGAGATATAATCACATGGGATGGGCACTCCCCTTGGCAACTGCCAAGCTTGGGGGAGGTGCCCCAGTATCGTATAACCATCACACTCCTATCTTTACCGTTTTTCTTAGTTTGATCCTTTTGGTAATATCTTGATCTAGTAGAATAAAGTTTTAGTATGATTTAGCTTTTAGTTTTGAGTTTTGCCTTATGATCCTTCTATGTAATCGAGTCCGTGAGCTATATATAATAAAGATTAGTGTTGAGTTAAGGGCTTGATTATCTTGCTATGATCTTGAGTGAATAAAAGAAAAAGAAAGAATAAAAAGAAATAAAAGAGATCATATTGATCTTCTGGAGAGTAATGACTTCACATAGAAAGGGTATGATGAATAAAAGTTGTTGAGAGTTGACAAGCCCAGTTTTGGTCATCCTTGCAATTAATAGGAAGTAATAAAGAAATAGAGGTTTTCACATATAAATATACTATATTGGACATCTTTTATAATTGTGAGCACTCATTAAAATATGACATGCTAAAGAGTTGATGTTGGACAAGGAAGATAGCGTAATGGGTTATGTTTTCTTATATCCGAAATAAAGTATATTGTCATGGATCATCCAACATGTTGAACTTGCCTTTCCCTCTCATGCTGGCCAAATTCTTTGCACCAAGTAGAGATACTACTTGTGCTCCCGAATACCCTTAAAACCAGTTTTGCCATGAGTGTCCACCATATCTACTTATGGATTGAGTAAGATCCTTCAAGTAAGTTGTCATCGGTGCATGCAATAAAAATTGCTCTCTAAATATGTATGATTTATTAGTGTGGAGAAAACAAGCTTTATACGATCTTGTGATGTGGAAGAAATAAAAGCGACGGGCTGCATAATAAAGGTCCATATCACAAGTGGCAATATAAAGTGACGTTCTTTTGCATTAAGATTTCGTGCATCCAACCGTGAAAGCGCATGACAACCTCTGCTTCCCTCTGCAAAGGGCATGTCTTTTACTTTGGTCTTATTCATTATGCAAGAGTAATCATGATCTTCACCTTTCCTTTTTACATTTTATCCTTCGGCAAGCACCTTGTGTTGGAAAGATCCTGATATATATATATATATATATATATATATATATATATATATATATATATATCCAATTGGATGTAAGTGGACATGAATTATTATTGTTCACATTACCCTTGAGGTAAAAGGTTGGGAGGCAACACTATAAGCCCCTATCTTTCTCTGTGTCCGATTAAAACTCCATACCCATAAGTATTGAGTGAGTGTTAGCAATTGTGAAAGACTAAATGATAGTTGAGTATGTGGAGTTGCTGAAAAGATCTTATATTGACTCTTTCCGATGTTATGATAAATTGCAACTGCTCCAATGACTGAGATTATAGTTTGTAGGTTCTCAATGAAGTTTCTGATTCATACTTGACATTGTGAATAGATTATTACTTGAGCATAAGAAATCATGTGACAATATCTATTTATGTTGCTATTATAAGAATGATCATGATGCCCTCATGTCCGTATTTTATTTTATCGACACCTCTATCTCTAAACATGTGGACATATTTATCGTTATCGGCTTCCGCTTGAGGACAAGCGAGGTCTAAGCTTGGGGGAGTTGATACGTCCATTTTGCATCATGCTTTTATAATGATATTTATTGCATTATGGGCTGTTATTACACGTTATGTCACAATACTTATGCATATTCTCTCTTATTTTACAAGGTTTGCATGAAGAGGGAGAATGCCGACAGCTGGGATTCTGGGCTGGAAAAGGAGCAAATATTAGAGACCTATTCTACACAGCTCCAAAAGTCCTGAAAACTTCACGGAAGTTATTTTTGCAATTAATAAAAAATACTGAGTGAAGAAACTACCAGAGGGGCCACACTCTGGCCACGAGGGTGGAGGACGCGCCCTACCCCCTAGGCGCGCCCCCTGCCTCGTGGGCCCCCTAGCAGGCCTCCGGTGCCCATCTTCTGCTACATGAAGTCATTTACCCTAGAAAAAATCATAAGCAAGCTTTCGGGAAGAAACTGCGCCGCCACGAGGTCTAGGGCTCCGGCAGAGCTGTTTCGCCGGGAAACTTCCTTCCGGGAGGGGGAAATCATCGCCATCATCGTCACCAACGATCCTCTCATCGGGAGGGGGTCAATCTCCATCAACATATTCACCAGCACCATCTCCTCTAAAACCCTACTTCATCTCTTGTATCCAATCTTTGTCCCAAAGCCTTAGATTGGTACCTGTGGGTTGCTAGTAGTGTTGATTACTCCTTGTAGTTGATGCTAGTTGGTTTATTTGGTGGAAGATCATATGTTCAGATCCATTATATATGCATATTAATACCCCTCTGATTATGAACATGAATATGATTTGTGAGTAGTTACGTTTGTTCCCGAGGACATGGGAGAAGTCTTGCTATTAGTAGTCATGTGAATTTGGTATTTGTTCAATATTTTGATGAGATGTATGTTGTCTTTCCTCTAGTGGTGTTATGTGAACGTCGACTACATGACACTTCACCATTGTTTGGGCCTAGAGGAAGGCATTGGGAAGTAATAAGTAGATGATGGGTTGCTAGAGTGGCTGAAGCTTAAACCCTAGTTTATGTGTTGCTTCATAAGGGGCTAATTTGGATCCATATGTTTCATGCTATGGCTAGGTTTACCTTAATACTTCTTTTGTAGTTGCGGATGCTTGCAATAGGGGTTAATCATAAGTGGGATGCTTGTCCAAGTAAGGACAGCACCCAAGCACCGGTCCACCCACATATTAAATTATCAAAGTACCAAACGTGAATCATATAAGCGTGATGAAAACTAGCTTGACGATAATTCCCATGTGTCCTCGGGAGTGCTTTTCTTTATATAAGAGTTTGTCCAGGCTTGTCCTTTGCTACAAAAAGGATTGGGCCATCTTGCTGCACTTTATTTACACTTGATACTTGTTGCCCGTTACAAATTACCTTATCACAAAACTACCTGTTACCGATAATTTCAGTGCTTGTAGAGAATACCTTGCTGAAAACCGCTTATCATTTCCTTCTGCTCCTCATTGGGTTCGACACTCTTACTTATCGAAAGGACTATGATAGATCCCTATACTTGTGGGTCATCAAGATGGAGTAGTTTTCAATGGTGAACATCACTATGTTGATCATATCTTCTATATGATTCAAGCTCGACCTTTCGGTCTCCAGTGTTCCAAGGCCATATCTGCATATGCTAGGCTCGTCAAGTTTAACCCGAGTATTCTGCGTGTGCAAAACTGGCTTGCACCCGTTGTATGTGAACGTAGGGCTTATCACACCCGATCATCACGTGCTGTCTCAGCAGGAAGAACTGTCGCAACGGTGCATACTCAAGGAGAACACTTGTACCTTGAAATTAAGTGAGAGGTCATCTTATAATGCTACCATCGAACTAAGAAAAATAAGATGCATAAAGGATAAACATCACATGCAATCATTATAAGTGATATGATATGGCCATCATCATCTTGTGCCTTTGATCTCCATCTCCAAAGCACCGTCATGATCACCATCGTCACCGGCGCGACACCTTGATCTCCATCGTAGCATCGTTGTCGTCTGGCCAACTATTGCTTCTACGACTATCTCTACCGCTTAGTGATAAAGTAAATCAATTACATGGTGATTGCATTTCATACAATAAAGCGACAATCATATGGCTCCTGCCAGTTGCCGATAACTCCGTTACAGAACATGATCATCTCATACAATAAAATTTAGCATCATGTCTTGATCATATCACATCACAACATGCCCTGCAAAAACAAGTTAGACGTCCTCTACTTTGTTGTTGCAAGTTTTACGTGGCTGCTACGGGCTGAGGAAGTGATACGTCTCCAACGTATCTATAATTTTTTATTGTTCCACGCTATTATATTATCCGTTATGGATGTTTAATGGGCTTTACTATACACTTTTATATTATTTTTGGGACTAAAACCTATTAACCCAAGGCTCAGTGCAAATTGCTATTTTTTTGCCTATTTCAGTGTTCCGCAGAAAAGGAATGTCAAACGGAGTCCAAACGGAATGAAACCTTCGGGAGCATGATTTTTGGAACAAACGTGATCCAGAGGACTTGGAGTGGACGTCAAGAAATTAGCAAGGAGGCCACGAGGCAGGGGGCGCGCCTACCCCCTGGGCACGCCCTCCACCCTCGTGGGCCCCTCGCAGCTCCACCCACCTACTTCTTCCTCCTATATATACCCATATACCCCGTAAACATCCAGGAGCACCACGAAACCCTATTTCCACCGCCGCAACCTTCTATACCCGTGAGATCCCATCTTGGGGCCTTTTCCGGCGCTCCATCCGAGGGGGGATCGATCACAGAGGGCTTCTACATCAACTCCAAAGCCTCTCCGATGATGTGTGAGTAGTTTACCACAGACCTTCGGGTCCATAGTTATTAGCTAGATGGCTTCTTCTCTCTCTTTGGATCTCAATACAAAGTTCTCCTCGATCTTCTTGGAGATCTATTCGATGTAACTCTTTTTGTGGTGTGTTTGTCAAGATCCGATGAATTGTGGGTTTATGATCAAGATTATCTATGAAAAATAGTTGAATCTCTTCTTAATTCTTTTATGTATGATTGGTTATCTTTGCAAGTCTCTTCGAATTATTAGTTTGGTTTGGCCTACTAGATTGATCTTTCTTGCGATAGGAGAAGTGCTTAGCTTTGGGTTCAATCTTGCGGTGCTCGATCCCAGTGACAGTAGGGGAAACGACACGTATTGTATTGTTGTCATCGAGGATAAAAAGATGGGTTTTATATCATATTTCTCGAGTTTATCTCTCTACATCATGTCATCTTGCTTAATGCGTTACTCTGTTCTTATGAACTTAATACTCTAGATGCATGCTGGATAGCGGTCAGTGTGTGGACTAATAGTAGTAGATGCAGGCAGGAGTCGGTCTACTTGTCGCGGACGTGATGCCTATATCCATGATCATGCCTAGATATTCTCATAATTATGCACTTTTCTATCAATTGCTCGACAGTAATTTGTTCACCCACCATAATATTTATGCTATCTTGAGAGAAGCCACTAGTGAAACCTATGGCCCCCGGGTCTATTTTCCATCATATAAGTTTCCAATCTATTTTTACTTTGGAATATTTACTTTCAATCTTTATCATAAAAAATACCAAAATATTATCATCCCTATCAGATCTCACTTTTGCAAGTGGCCGTGAAGGGATTGACAACCCCTTTATCGCGTTGGTTGCAAGGTTCTTATTTGTTTGTGTAGGTACGTGGGACTTGCGTGTGGCCTCCTACTGGATTGATACCTTGGTTCTCAAAAACTGAGGGAAATACTTACGCTACTTTGTTGCATCACCCTTTCCTCTTCAAGGGAAAACCAATGCATGCTCAAGAGGTAGCAAGAAGGATTCTGGCGCCGTTGCCGGGGAGTCTACGCACAAGTCAAGACATACCAAGTACCCATCACAAACTCTTATCCCTCGCATTACATTATTTGCCATTTGCCTCTCGTTTTCCTCTCCCCCACTTCACCCTTGCCGTTTTATTCGCCCTCTCTTTCCATTCGCCTCTTTTTCGCTTGCCTCTAGTGTCCCGTGTGCCGTCATGGCCAGTCCTTTATCTACTCCATTGTGTCCCGAGAATGAAGATATTAATTTTTTAAAAAGGGAGGGAGAAAATCTAAAAGATGCTTGGTACAGAATTTGCAATGCGCAAAATAGATCTATTAGGAAGCAATCTACTTCTGTTCTTCGTCGCAATTTTTATGCAGGCATCTCTCCTTAGAATAGATATATTCTCGGTACCATTACCGGGGGAAACTTTTTGGGTAGCCATACTTTTGATTCTTATAATTCTATGATAGATTTGTTTGGCTCACCACCTCTTTTGGTTAATGGAACTATTTTAACTTTGGAACATGTGATGCAAAGGCTTGAAATTATTGTAAATAAAGTTGCCACCATAGAGTTGATTGAAAATTTGGATAAAAAGATCCCCAACCAAATTACCCAATACTGATCTAAGGTAGGAGTTGCTCTTAATTTTTTTAAAGAAAAGGAACCCATGGTTAACGAGAAGATACATCAAGATTCCACTAGAATTGATAAAATTGAGGATATTATTACCAACTTAGGGTCAGCCTTTTTCTTCCATGAAAAATAATCCAAAACCTCCTAATGCTAAAGTTTCCAAACGGATGTATGTTCCTAAAAATAAGGGTGAAACTTCTAGTAAGGAAAATGTGGATCTCAAATCCATAAGTGTTCACCCCAACTTTCTCGTTATCATTAAGGAACCTTTTGCTACAAATGATTTTCTTGATTTCTTGCCTGGGAGTTGAATCATTAATAAAAAGAAGGAAACTCCTAAGGGTTATAAGTGTTCTATTGAAGAATTCCCTACCAAATATGACAATACCTAGATCTATCCTTGCCTTTATGCCTAGCTAGGGGCGTTAAACGATAGCGCTTGTTGGGAGGCAACCCAATTTTATTTTTGTTTCTTGCTTTTTGGGTGCTGTTTAGTAATAAATCTTTGATCTAGCCTCTGGTTAGATGTGTCTTCATGTTTTAATTAGTGTTTGTGCCAAGTAGAACCTTTAGGAAAGCTTGGGTGTAGTTCTTATGATCTTGCTGTAAAAAATAGAAACTTTAGCGCTCACGAATTTAACTGCCATTTTCTACTGGAGAGTGCTATTAGGTTGATTCTTTTTGAAGAAGATTAATAGACAAATTTTTCAGGTCGTCCTAATTTTTCAGAATTTTTTGAGTTAGGGAAGTATATGTAAGTTACAGATTGCTACAGAATGTTTTGTTTTTGATAGATTCTGTTTTTCGTGTGTTGTTTGCTTATTTTGATGAATCTATGGCTAGTATCGTAGGTTATGAACCATAGAGAAGTTGGAATACAGTAGGTTTAACACCAATACAAATAAATAATAAGTTCATTACAGTACCTTGAAGTGGTGATTTGTTTTCTTATACTAACGGAGCTCATGAGATTTTTCTGTTGAGTTTTGTGTTGTGAAGTTTTTAAGTTTTGGGTAAAGATTTGATGGATCATGGAACAAGGAGTGGCAAGAGCCTAAGCTTGGGGATGCCCAAGGAACCCCAAGGTAAAATCCAAGGACAACCTAAAAGCCTAAGCTTGGGGATGCCCCGAAAGGCATCCCCTCTTTCGTCTTCGTCCATCGGTAACTTTACTTGGAGCTATATTTTTATTCACCACATGATATGTGTTTTGCTTGGAGCGTCTTGTATGATTTGAGTCCTTGCTTTTTAGTTTACCACAATCATCCTTTATGTACACACCTTTTGGGAGAGACACACATGATTCGGAATTTATTAGAATACTCTATGTGCTTCACATATATCTTTTGAGCTAGATAATTTTGCTCTATGTGCTTCACTTATATCTTTTAGAGCACGGTGGTGGTTTTATTTTATAGAAATTATTGATCTCTCATGCTTCACTTATATTATTTTGAGAGTCTTATAGAACAGCATGGTAATTTGCCTTGGTTATAAAATTAGTCATAATATGATAGGCATCCAAGATGGATATAATAAAAACTTTCATATAAGTGCATTGAATACTATGAGAAGTTTGATACTTGATGATTGTCTTGAGATATGAAGGTGGTAATATGAGAGTCATGCTAGTTGAGTAGTTGTGGATTTGAGGAATACTTGTGTTAAAAGTTTGTGATTCCCGTAGCATGCACGTATGGTGAACCGTTGTGTGATGAAGTCGGAGCATGATTTATTTTTTGATTGTCTTCCTTATGAGTGGCGGTCGGGGACGAGCGATGGTATTTTCCTACCAATGTATCCCCCTAGGAGCATGCGCGTAATGCTTGGTTTTTGATGACTTGTAGATTTTTGCAATAAGTATGTGAGTTCTTTATGACTAATGTTGAGTCCATGGATTATACGCACTCTCACCCTTCCACCATTGCTAGCCTTTCTAATAACGCGCACCTTTCGCCGGTATCATACACCCACCTTATACCTTCCTCAAAACAGCCACCATACCTACCTATTATGGCATTTCCATAGCCATTCCGAGATATATTGCCATGCAACTTTCCACCGTTCCGTTTATTATGACACGCTTCATCATTGTCATATTGCCTTGCATAATCATGTAGTTGACCTCGTATTTGTGGCAAAGCCCCCTTCATAATTCTTTCATACATGTCACTCTTGAGTCATTGCACATCCCGGTACACTGTTGGAGGCATTCACATAGAGTCATATTTTGTTCTAAGTATCGAGTTGTAATTCTTGAGTTGAAAGTAAATAAAGTGTGATGATCATCATTATTAGGGCATTGTTCCAGTGAGGAAAGTATGATGGAGACTATGATTCCCCCACAAGTCGGGACGAGACTCCGGACGAAAAATTAAAAAAAAGGGAAAGAAAAAAAAGAGGCCATAAAAAAGAGAAAGGCCCAAATAAAAAATGATAGAAAAAGAGAGAAGGAACAATGCTATTATCCTTTTACCACACTTGTGCTTCAAAGTAGCACCATGATCTTTATGATATGGAGTCTCCTATGTTGTTATTTTCATATACTAGTGGGAATTTTACATTATAGAACCTGGCTTGTATATTCCAATGATGGGCTTCCTCAAATTGTCCTAGGTCTTCGTGAGTAAGCAAGTTGGATGCACACCCACTTAGTTTCTTGTTGAGCTTTCATACACTTATAGCTCTAGTGCATCCATTGCATGGCAATCCCTACTCACTCACATTGATATCTATTGACGGGTATCTCCATAGCCCATTGATATGCCTAGTTGATGTGAGACTATCTTCTCCTTTTTGTCTTCTCCACAACCCCCATCATCATATTCTATTCCACCCATAGTGTTATATCCATGGCTCACGCTCATGTATTGCGTGAAAGTTGGAAAAAGTTTGAGATTACTAGAGTATGAAACAATTGCTTGGCTTGTCATCGGGGTTGTGCATGATTTAAATATTTTTTGTGATGAAGATAGAGCATAGCCAGACTATATGATTTTGTAAGGATAGCTTTCTTTGGCCATGATATTTTGAGAAGACACGATTTCTTAGTTAATATGCTTGAAGTATTATTATTTTTATGTCAATAATAAAATTTTGTCTTGAATCTTTCGGATCTGAACATTCATGCCACAATAAAGAAAATTACATTGAAAAATATGCTAGGTAGCATTCCACATCAAAAATTCTGTTTTTTATCATTTACCTACTCGAGGACGGGCAGGAATTAAACTTGGGGATGCTTGATACGTCTCCAACGTATCTACAATTTTTGATTGTTCCATGCTATTATATTGTCCGTTTTGGATGTTTAATGGGCTTTACTATACACTTTTATATTATTTTAGGGCTAACCTATTAACCCAAGGCCCAGTGCAAATTGCTGTTTTTTTGCCTATTTTAGTGTTTCGCAGAAAAGGAATATCAAACGGATTCCAAACGGAATCAAACCTTCAGGAGCGTGATTTTTGGAACAAACGTGATCCAGAGAACCTGGAGTGGACGTCAAGAAATCAGCAAGGAGGCCACGAGGCAGGGGGCACGCCTACCCCCTGGGCGTGCTCTCCACCCTCGTGGGCCCCTCGCAGCTCCATCGACCTACTTCTTCCTCTTATATATACCCATATACCCCGTAAACATCCAGGAGCACCACGAAACCCTATTTCCACCGCCGCAACCTTCTGTACCCGTGAGATCCCATCTTGGGGCCTTTTCTAGCGCTCCGCCGGAGGGGGAGTCGATCACGGAGGGCTTCTACATCAACTCCAAAGCCTCTACGGTGATGTGTGAGTAGTTTACCACAGACCTCCGGGTCCATAGTTATTAGCTAGATGGCTTCTTCTCTCTCTTTGGATCTCAATACAAAGTTCTCCTCGATCTTCTTGGAGATCTATTCGATGTAAGTCTTTTTGCGGTGTGTTTGTCAAGATTCGATGAATTATGAGCTTATGATCAAGATTATCTATGAACAATATTTGAATCTCCTCTGAATTCTTTTATGTATGATTGGTTATCTTTGCAAGTCTCTTCGAATTATCAGTTTGGTTTGGCCTACTAGATTGATCTTTCTTGTAATAGGAGAAGTGCTTAGCTTTGGGTTCAATCTTGCGGTGCTCGATCCCAGTGACAGTAGGGGAAACGACATGTATTGTATTGTTGCCATCGAGGATAAAAAGATGGGGTTTATATCATATTGCTTGAGTTTATCCCTCTACATCATGTCATCTTGCTTAATGCGTTACTCTGTTCTTATGAACTTAATACTCTAGATGCATGCTGGATAGCGGTCGATGTGTGGAGTAATAGTAGTAGATACAGGCAGGAGTCGGTCTACTTGTCGCTGACGTGATGCCTATATACATGATCATGCCTAGATATTCTCGTAATTATGCATTTTTCTATCAATTGCTCGACAGTAATTTGTTCACCCACCGTAATACTTATGCTATCTTGAGAGAAGCCACTAGTGAAACCTATGGCTCCCGGGTCTATTTTCCATCATATAAATTTCCAATCTATTTTTACTTTGCAATATTTACTTTCAATCTTTATCATAAAAATACCAAAAAATATTATCATCTCTATCAGATCTCACTTTTGCAAGTGGCCGTGAAGGGATTGACAACCCCTTTATCGCGTTGGTTGCAAGGTTCTTATTTGTTTGTGTAGGTATGTGGGACTTGCGTGTGGCCTCCTACTGGATTGATATCTTGGTTCTCAAAAACTGAGGGAAATACTTACGCTACTTTGCTGCATCACCCTTTCCTGTTCAAGGGAAAACCAACGCATTCTCAAGAGGTAGCAGGAAGAACCATTCTTACCTACGCATCAAAACCACAACGATATTTCGTCAAGTATGTGCTGTTTTAGCCTTCAACAAGGACCGGGCGTAGCCACACTCGATTCAACTAAAGTTGGAGAAACTGATACCCGCCGGCCACCTATGTGCGAAGCACGTCGGTAGAACCAGTCTCGCGTAAGCGCACGCGTAATGTCGGTCCGGGCCGCTTTGTCCAACAATACCGCCGAATCAAAGTATGACGACATGCTGGTAAGCAGTATGACTACTATCTCCCACAACTCACTTGTGTTCTACTCGTGCATATAACATCTACGCATAAACTTGGCTCGGATGCCACTGTTGGGGAACGTAGTAATTTCAAAAATTTCCCTACGCATACGCAAGATCATGGTGATGCATAGCAATGAGAGGGGAGAGGGTTGTCTACGTACCCTCGTAGACCATAAGCGTAAGCATTATGACAATGTGGTTGATGTAGTCGTACGTCTTCACGATCGATCGATCCTAGTAACGAACGTATGGCACCTCCGCGATCTGCACACGTTCAGCTCGATGATGTCCCACGAACTCACGATCGAGTAGAGCTTCGTCAGCACGACGGCATGATGACGGTGACGATGAAGCTACCGGCGCAGGGCTTCGCCTAAGCACTACGACGATATGACCAAGGTGGATTATGGTGGAGGGGGCACCGCACATGGCTAAGAGATCAATGATCAACTTGTGTGTCTATGGGGTGCCCCCTCCCCCGTATATAAAGGAGTGGGGGAGGGGGAGGGCCGGCCCTCTACTATGGCGCGCCCTGGGGAGTCCTACTCCCACCGGGAGTAGGATTCCCCCCTTCCAAGTAGTAGGAGTAGGAGAGAAGGAAGGGGAAGAGAGAAGAGAAGGAAGCAGGGGGCACCACCCCTCCCTCTAGTTCAATTCAGACTAGGCCTTGGGGGGCGCGCGGCCTGCCCTAGGCAGCCCCTCTCTCTCTCTCCCCTAAAGCCCAATAAGGCCCATATACTCCCCGGTAAATTCCCGTAACTCTCGGGTACTCCGATAAATACCCAAACCACTCAGAACCTTTCCGATATCCGAATATAGCCTTCCAATATATTGATCTTTACGTCTCGAACATTTCGAGACTCCTCGTCATGTCCCTGATCTCATCCGGCACTCTAAACAACCTTCGGTACTTCAAAACACATAAACTAATAATACCGATCGTCACCGAACGTTAAGCGTGCGGACCCTACGGGTTTGAGAACTATGTAGACATGACCGAGACTTATCTCCGGTCAATAACCAACAGCAGAACCTGGATGCTCATATTGGCTCCTACATATTATATGAAGATCTTTATCGGTCAAACCGCATAACAACATACGTTGTTCCCTTTATCATCGGTATGTTACTTGCACGAGATTCAATCGTCGGTATCTCAATACATAGTTCAATCTCGTTACCGGCAAGTCTCTTTACTCGTTCCGTAATGCATCATCCCGTAACTAATTCATTAGTTACATTGCTTGCAAGGCTTATAGTGATGTGCATTACCGAGAGGGCCCAGAGATACCTCTCCGATACTCGGAGTGACAAATCCTAATCTCGATCTATGCCAACCCAACAAACACCTTCGGAGACACCTGTAGAGCATCTTTATAATCACCCAGTTACGTTGTGACGTTTGATAGCACACAAGGTGTTCCTCCGGTATTCGGGAGTTGCATAATCTCATAGTCATAGGAACATATAAGTCATGAAGAAAGCAATAGCAACATACTAAACGATCAAGTGCTAAGCTAACGGAATGGGTCAAGTCAATCACATCATTCTCTAATGATGTGATTCCATTAATCAAATGGCAATTCATGTCTATGACTAGGAAACTTAACTAACTTTGATTCAACGAGCTAGTCAAGTAGAGGCATACTAGTGACACTCTGTTTGTCTATGTATTCACACATGTACTAAGTTTCCGGTTAATACAATTATAGCATGAATAATAAACATTTATCATGATATAAGGAAATATAAATAACAACTTTATTATTGCCTTTAGGACATATTTCCTTCAGGCCCGATATACACATCTCCCAGTCAACAGTCCGGCGGTCAACGGAACCATTCAACAAGTAAACTGCGCAAAGGGAACACCGAGCAACTCGGAAAAGCAAGGGAAGACCGAGCAACTCAAGCGGCTTGAACAAGCAAGGGAGAAGCGTGTGAACGCTCGCAGCTCCAGTCAGCGGGAGAACTATACCTCGCTTATAGTGAGACGAATCGTACGCTTGTCGTGAAGGGGTTTCCTCTCTCTACAACTACTGGGCCACCCCATTTGTCGGGTTTTTTCGCAGTTTTATCGACCGAGACGCTCGCTCGATGTTCGCTCACTCATTTCTTCTAGGTTCTTTGGTTTTTTATTTCTGCTTTCTTTTATTGTTTCTTCACTGGTTTTCTTTTTTTTCTTTGCTTTTTCATTACTTTTTCGTTTCTTTTCTGTTTTCACTAGTTGTTTCTTTCCTATTTGTGCTTCTTCATTTTTCTTTATTTCTTTCTCGGCTTTCACTAGGTTTTAATTTTTTCTTTGTTTATTTTTTGGCTTTCATCGGTATTCTTCATTTTCCTTTGTTTATTTTTTTGGTTTTCATCGCTATTCTTTGTTTTTTCTTTGTTTCTTTCTAGAATTTCACTATTTTTACATTCCTTTGTATTGTTTTCGGTTGTGTTTTGATTTAATTTTCTATTTCGTTTCCTTTGTTCCATTTACTTTGGTTTCTTTGTTTACTTTGCTTCTCTCCTTGGTTTCTATCAGTTTTTCTTTCTCCTTTTGTATCGAACAGAGATATATTTTATACACATTTAACCTTTTATTTAAATACATGAAACCTTTACACGTTGAACAGTTTTTCAAATACAAGATTAATATTTCTCAAACATATATGTTTTGATGTCGAATTGTTTCATACATATTCTACATTTTTTCGTATACATTAGGAATGTATTTTTATACATAGATGATTGACATTTTTCAATTATGTATGTAAAGTAATTTTTATAATTATATATTTCGTATATTTTGAAATCCAAGTAAAAATGAAAAAAAAAGAAGAAAGGCCTCTACTGGGAGGGCTGGACATCAGCTTGTACTGAGCCTTTCCTACGTCTCGTTACAAGCGAGACATAGAGGTTACCATTTAGCGCCTGAAGTGTTAGGAATTGCGATCCTAGGAGGCCCCAATTTGTGTTTCTTAGGGGCTGTTTGGATTGAGCCCAATCTTGCCCTACCAAATAATTGGCATCACCAATTCCAGGGCATGACCAAAAAATTGGCAAGTCATGGCTGTTTGGATTGTAGCCATTAGTACTTGCCAATTTTTTGGCAAAACCATTGGATGTCATTTGGTTTGAAGCCAAATATTTGGCACATTTGACTGGCATGTGTTTGGTTTGGTTTAAAAATTTGAAAATTGCATGCCAGCCAATAAAAGAACACTTGTGTGTAAACAAGCAATCACATATCACATGCTACAAAAAAAATAAAATTTTGAATTAACCAACACACATACGCACACAAACTCTGCATTTCCAGAACTTCAGAATGACATAATTAAACTCATACATTAAGTAGCTCATATATTGTCTGAGATCACGAGCTAACTCCCCCATCGCACGAAGAACAATATTGAAATATCTGCTCACTGTTTCACTAGATCGCCAGAACCAAAATCCAATGGATGAATTTGTGTGATGCTGACCGATCATGTATAGGAACATTGCTACTTGTTCCTCTACTGAAACATGTAGTGTATCAATTAACAACTTTTTCTGCCTGAGCCTAATGCATAGCTTGTAAAACACATCTCGAGACATCCGCGGTTGCTTGATACATATTGCATCGGATGTGTCAATTAGCCTAACCAGGACATTAGTCCTGTAGATGTCTCTCTCAACTAGTGGACCATACTTTCTTCCTCCACTTCTAAATTTTCTACCATCTTTGTTTCTATACCAAAGAGCCAAGAGAAGAACAATGACAGACAGAGTTCTCCGCCACAACATGGTGAGATAATAATATCTTTGCTGATCCAAGTCCATCTGGGTCAATATAACAAGTACATTAATATGAATGATCTAAATCATATTTACATTGTACAAAATCGGAGCTGCTTATAACTAATAATAGTGATGAGTAACTTAAAAAGATCCACCTAAATCATTAACAAAAAATACAGATATGTGCTTGACTATTTGTGAATCAGAAATAAGAGACAGAGATAATAAGTCCCAATCAACAATTAAGCATGTATGTCCAGCCTGCTCCTAAGAAATTTATGGACAACAATGTTCTAAAAACAGAGGTCGTATGGCTCGTACGACCTGTATTGGCTCGAAAATTATATATCTACGCAGAGGTACATACACTTCCTAACAATAAAACCACTCCCACCCCCCCCCCACACACACACACACACCCCCACCCTCCTGAATTTCAGGGGGTCGGCCCGTCCACCTGTCAATCTCTAATCATGATCGTCCACCTGGTTCATTACGTTAACTAGTATAACGCCCGTGCGTTGCCACGGGCTCTTCAAAATTTATAATCAGTATCTTTCATTTATCATCCCTTTATATTGGGTGATTATGGGATGCTCTAATTAGAAACACAACAATCAAATATTAAGAAATTTCACCGAACGAACAACAACGAATAATACGATATCTATCAAACGAATAAAATGAGGTCATATTTTTGGTCCGTCATGCACTTCTGTTGAAAAGTGCCTATCCCTTTTAGAATCAACGCGCTGTTTGCTCGCATGCAAAAAAATACATCTCTAAAGTGGGGAACCGATCGGTGCCAAAAAAAACTCAAACTCCTATCCAATCTCGACTTCGTGCTTTTCCACTTCCATTGATGAAGATGGGACGTCAAGGGTTTCATCATGATGACCTCGAGCAGCCGCCGACATCCCTCCCCACATCTACCCCTACCCCCTGCTGCCGCTTGCACTGTCCTTGCTCCTCGAGGGAGCTAGGGACACAATGTTCTCTAGGATGGGCATGACCAGATCCACGAGGAGGCCACATTCTTCCATGGGAACCCAACCAAGCACACCACCCTCCGCAACCATCCAATCCCAGCCTAACAAAGTCAAGACCCGCCATCGATCCACAAATCAGGCTCGCCGCATCCAGGTTCACTGCAAGTCTACGACGAGTCTGTAGTCGACATCTTGACTTTGGCTATCCCCACAGAAGAATCATCGGATCCTACTTACTTTTACCATCACTTCGTCTCTTCCCAAGGCAGCGACACCACCCAGCCAATCACCACCACCGCTTGCGGCTTGCCTACATAAAATCATGAGAAATCACCACGGCGGTGCTGTAAGATCACCTTGGCGACCTCGACAGTGACCGACTGGTCTAAGATCTAAGCTAGTCGCTCTTTGTAGAAACCAATAGAAGTAGGCATGTGACTCAGATTTGTTCTTTGGTGTGCATGCGTTTTCTTGCTGCCCACCAGCTCTTGTCTACAACTCGCCTATCTCCATGCTCGAGACGACCAAGCTCGATGCGCAAGCTGCATACGTCTGCTAGAGCTATATCTAGGCCCTATGATTTTTGGATCACTGGCACTATGGGTGCCAGGACCGGAGTCGCCCTCATCCACTAAGTGGATCAAGGAGGCCCACCACCTAGACTCTGCATCGCAACATTTTGTGTTTTCCTATAAAAAGTAAAGAACCTTCTCTAATAAACGTAAATATAACCTTTTGGTTTTATAGTCTCAACTTTCCTACACTCCAATACCAGAAGGATTTCTTGGTTTTATTTAATGACCTTCTTGAATGTCATTCACTTAGAAAGGTAGTAATACAATCTGTGATATTAAGGCAAATTATTAGTCATATTAAAGTGCAAAAGGCCCTATAGGAGTCAAAGCATGACTTTTATGGTTATACTGTAATTTGCAAGATCTGAGATTTATGCAAGTGTACAATTAGAGAAGAGCCAATTAAATATATTTTCACATTCAGAATAGTATGATTAGCAGTAGCACTTCAATTTTTTCATGTTTGATCAGCTTGCTAGGTGGTTATCACTAAGCATGTTGGAACGATGAGCATAACCTAACTTAGTTCAGTACGTGTTGCTGCAAATTAGCTCAGTACGTACGAAGCTGTTGCTAATTTCAATGCCTGGCTGTTGCAAGTTCTAATGAAAAAGTACTTCAGGTCAAAGGTCAGGGAATATACACTTTTGTTGTCATGGTTGTTTCCTTATAGTGAACAACTTTGATCACCACTTCAGCAGCTACTATCTATAAAAAAACATTAGCTAAGTAGATATGGGCAAAGAAAGCATGTAGGCAAAACCAGAATTAAAAACATCCTTCTCAATGGAGCTCGTGCAGTTCGGAAGACCCTAATGATCGATGAGGGACCCCTCCGATGGTAGCATGGCGTGACAATTACCGTCAATGACGGCACCCAAAGTACCTTGCACAATCCATCGATCCAGTTCGGAACAATCAAGCACATACCTTGCAAAGTGATGTGGATCTGAAGCAGAGGTGGGAAGGTAAAGGCTCAGGTGAGGTGGAATGAGACGTTGATATAGACGTGCACGCATGAGAATAAGGCGGTGCCCAGGATGGATCTCCATCGGAGGAGGTCGGATCCGCTGGGGAGGAGGTCGCTGTAGTACCTGCCATCTGTGCGATGGATCACGGGGCTGGCAGGCAGGGGAGGGGATAGGAGGGAGCGGGTGGGCTAGAGCGCAGATGGCGGGTGCCCCCGACGACGGCTAGGAAGGATGGTGGAGGAGGTGGATGAGGATGGCGGCGGCGGCGGCGCCTGCGGTTGCGCCTCGTCCGCAGCCGTGCTGGTGGTGGTCGATGCGAGAGCCGGATGGCATCGGCCAGAATCAGGCAGGGGCGACAAAAATTTAGAGGAGAGAGAGAATGGAGGCGATGAGCGATGGGAGGAAGGGCCACCGGCGATTGGGGTGGCCTCAGATCCGCCCTCCGTTGCCGCCTATTTCATGGGACGAACACCCGTGCTCACCATCGGGCACGCCTTCGGCCGCTGCCTCGGCGATATTCACGACGTAAAGCCCCTTCCTCCGATCCCATTTGCCAGGGAGGCAGCGCCATCCTTCATCGCAGAGAACGAGTCCACACTGAGATCCCAACCAGATCGTGATTGCGCCTCCCCAAACCGCAGCGGCACATCCCACTCCATCAACGACCAACCTATATGAGGCGGAGGGTCAGTGTAGGACGCGAGCGCCGTCACCATGGACGTGGGGGACGCCGTAGGTGGGAAGGAGGCGGCGACGGCGTCTGTGTCAGGAAGATCGCACGACGGTGGCGGCGTTTACTCGAGGGGATCGAGAGGAGCTGCGTTTGGTGCCGGATGGGTTCTTTGGTGCGTGCATGGGGCTGGAGATTGTGATAGGTGATCAGGTGAGGGCGTGCCATACCTGGATCGATAGCCTTACCATACCTGATGGTAATTTAAATTTATTACCATATTCGATATTTCCCGAGTTATGGCCTTACCATACCTGGATTGATAGCCTTTGGGGTAATTTAAATTTATTACCATATAATTACCATATTCAAAATTTCCTGAGTTATGACCTTACCATACCTGGATTGATTTATTACTATACGTGGATTAATTATGATTGATTACCATAAATACGTTGGGTATTGCC
>NC_057797.1:763120708-763147735 GCF_018294505.1 Triticum aestivum | reverse complement strand
TTATTACTATACGTGGATTAATTATGATTGATTATCATAAATACGTTGGTGCGTGCGTGGGGCTGGAGATTGTGATAGGTGATCAGGTGAGGGCGTGCCATACCTGGATCGATAGCCTTACCATACCTGGTGGTAATTTAAATTTATTACCATATTCGATATTTTCCGAGTTATGGCCTTACCATACCTAGATTAATAGCCTTTGAGGTAATTTAAATTTATTACCATAAATTATCATATTCAAAATTTCCTGAGTTATGACCTTACCATACCTGGATTGATTTATTACTATACGTGGATTAATTATGATTGATTACCATAAATACGTTGGGTATTGCCGGTCAGACGAGAAAAGAGAAAAACCGATGGGAGGGACTGGTGGGAGGTGGGACGAAGAAAAACCGATTGAAAATAAACCGATTGAAAGTGGGGGGACTATTCAACCAATTCGTCCATTAGGAATAGAGACACGTGGATTAATTATGATTGATTACCATAAATACGTTGGGTATTGCCGGTCAGACGAGAAAAGAGAAAAACCGGTGGAAGGGGCTGGTGGGAGGTGGAACGAAAAAAAACCGGTTGAAAATAAACCGGTTGAAAGTGGGAGGAGACTATTCAACCAATTCATCCATTAGGAATAGAGATTACGTGGCAATATATACGTAGGTGTAGCATATCTCGCATTGTCTCGCCAGGGCGATTTCTCTTTCGTTACGAAACGTAGTTCTGGCACACATTTGGCGCCTCGGTACTGGACCAGCCCATGCCCCCTAGTTTTCTTCTCTCCGTGGTGTTTAATCATTTTTTCACTGTTTGCGTTTCTTGCTGGTTTTATCTTTTTTTTCCTTTTCTTCTGTGTTTTTTAGATTTTTTTTAAAAGTTCATTTTATTTTCTTTTTTTCAACCCATTCCATATTTTTCGAAAACATTCCGAATATTTTTTTACACCTGTTTAGTATTATCAAATACATGATTACATTATTATTTCAAACATATGTTTCGATATCTATTTTTTTCATATACACTTGTACATTTTTTTGTATACAACTAAAATATTTTTTACATATCTTTAATAGTTTTAAATACATAATATTTTTTACAAATACATGTTTTACTTTGTTGAGTACATGCTTAAAAATAAAAAACAGTTTAAATTTTATTTTTAATGATAAAATACATTTTTAACTATTTGAGCATTTGTTTACCATCTATAAACATATCTTAATAATGTCATGAACATATTTATGAAATTCATAACATTTTTAGTGAATGAAATCTACATTTCTAATAGTACAAAACATTTTTTAAAATTACATGAACATGGTTTTACATTGTATAGCTTTTTAAAATATATCACACACATTTCTTTTGAAACGCGTGAACATTTTTTAAATGCCACAACATTTTTAAAATAACGCTAAAAACTTTTTTACACTGTGCTAACATTTATGAAATTCGTGGTTTATATATTTTTATGTAAATTTTAAGTTCTTGAATATATGCACTCATAATGTTTACAAAAAATGAAGAAAGAAAAAATGAGAAGAAAAATAAACAAACCTATTGCAAGCTACTTGGGTCAGCTGGTAAAGATGCCTGATGCAAGTCGAGCTTGTGGCTCATTATAAACGAGACATAGCCGGTCTCATATTAGCCGGCCAATTTAATGTTTTTTATTGTGTTTGGTTTCCACTGGTTCTCTTATCAGTTTTTTGTGTTTTCTTCAGGATTTCTTTTGTTTCTGGTTTCTAATCTTTTATTTTTCCTTTTCCCTTTTTTAAACGTGGGAACATGTTAAAAACTTGATTTTTTTAAACATTAAAGCACATTTTTTACATTCACAAACATTTTAAAGTGTGTGAGCCATTTTTGAAACTAGATGAACACTTGTCACCCTTGTTGGCAGCTCGACCTCTCTTCCTGAAACCTTAGGCCTCCTTTGGTTCATAGGGTAGGGAAATCATAGGAATAGAAAAGTCATAGAAAATGAGATGACATGCATCTTAAATCCTATGAATAGGAATAGGAAAGAAAATATCCTTTGATTCACTTCATAGGATTTTTTCCATTGAATCTAGGCTAATGTTTATTTTTTTATGAAATGTGGAGGATAGGAAGAATTCCTCCATAGGAATATGATTCCATTCCTACAAACCAAAGGGCTCTAAAGGAAATTTTCTTGCAAAAATCTTATCCTATGAAATTCCTATAAAAATCCTCCAAACCAAAGGAGGCCTTAGACAGATAACTAAGATAACACTTAACCCAAATCCATGCTGCTATGTTGGCGTGAGGGGAGAAGAGCCGGTGCAGGAGTGGTGCCCGGTGGCGGCTACGTTAGCATCTAGGCCGCCTGCGGGAGCAGCACGTGGGCTAGGGGAAATGAATAGATTTTCTAGTAGCACACTAACCAAATTTTATGGGCTTGCAAATCTTTTGGTATGGTTGCTATTGGTTGCAATCCAAACACACACTCAGCCTTAGCGCCTCCATCTCCTCTGTCAGTGCTGACAGCGAGCTCCCTAGTCCCAAGCTTGGGGCGGCTGATGCAAGGATAACACCTGTACGGCTGTCCATGGCAGGATCCACTCAGCCCCGCTCCTCCACCATCAGGGTCGCGTGAGACTGCACGCAAACAGAAGGATACAGTATACTCTCTCCATCACATAGATAAAAGTACTCCCTCTATAAACACATATAAGATCGTTTGTTTACAGAGGGACTATGAGGTAGAGCAGAGTTATATCAGACCCTAAAAAAAGAATTTAACAAGGTTCAGTAATTAAACTTTTAAAAAGTTTTGTTGATGATCCTAGCCAAATCATCATATAGTTAGAAATTGTTAGTGCCCTGTTTTGTCGGTTAGCATGCTCAAAATGAATTCTCCTGTGGATTCCAGGAAAATCAAAGCAAAAAAGAACAGACAAGAAAGTGGAAGAAGGTGATTAAAGGGGGGAAAACATTGAAAGCACCAGGCAATCCTGCAGAAGGTAAACTCAAGCAAAGGCTACTAGCCAATCACTAGTACATTATGGGACGGAGAGAGTTGGAAACAAAATCGAGATCCCACTTGTGAAAATGATTAGCCAATACAAAAGTGAAACCGATTTGATAGACCAATGACAACATGAAGCAAAAAAGTGCACTGCCTGCAAATGGGGCCAATGTAATGTCAAAGTTACGTCCCTGCATGAAAAAGAAAACATCTGCATGCATGCAAATTGCCAACAAAAGTTTGGCTGTGCACAGACAGAAGAGAAGAACACTAAACTCGATTCAGATTTTAGTCTAACTACTGCTGAAAATACTTCTGTTCAAGTACTAGTTCTCTGAGAGAACCAAGTATATATATGGATCCAGACGCATAGGAAAATTCAGCATGTTGAATGGATTGAGTCGGTGACTGCAGAAAGAGATTCCCTCATGTTAATCTGACAGAATGAAAGGATAAGGCAGGGATAAAGCAGGCGAGTGTGGTGTGGCCTAGTGACAAGTTTTTCTTTCAGATCTGAGAACCGATGGACCAAAAGCAAGCGCACAATGCAGAGTGCAGAGTGCAAAAGGGACCAGATGCATAGCAGAGAAATTGCTCCACGCTCCATGACACGAAAGTAGAGTACTTACTAGACAATCCTTCTAACCATCAATAGCATCTCATCATAGTACTATCAAACTCCATTCAGTTGTTGCTTTGCAAAAGTCTTGATTTGATCAGTCATCTTGGCCACCATCATACGGCCATCATAGTCTGAGAGAATATTCCTTGTCGCAGGTGAAAGTCCCGGTGGCCTGGCTGGCCTACACTCTGCCTACTGTCCTTAATCCCCCCAATCATCAAGACAGGATCTTTTTTCTGTTCTATTGAGAAATCGATTTCAATTATCAACACAGTACTGCCTGCTTGTTTCTGAATCGATTATCTTCTCTTTTTCTGAAAACGCAGTCGAACAGCACACGATGCTTTAATTACCTCCTTAACCTCCCATCCTAAATCAGCATGGCCATGTCTACGTGTGATCCGAAATATTTTTTGCTTACGAATTCGGTTTCAAATTCAACTGCTAATTTTTAAAATCTGAATCAAAATTTTCTCTAAAGTTCAGTTGAACATTTGAAATTTTGGAGACAAATTACTTGCCCAGGTACACAAAGTCGTGTGCGGCTCTGTATGATGATGGTTCGATCTCGATCTGCATATGTCGTGCTTTACACTCGTATGCATAGGACAAGATCTCCGCGTGGTACTCGTCAACTAACCTCCCCACCTTCATCATCATCTACTATCATGACGGTCGTTTGTATTGAGTTATGAGCAACTTGGTTGCACTAAGTTATGAAATACTCCCACCGTTCGTAAACATATAAGTTTTTTTAGAGATTTCACTCATTTTACTCCG
Organism: Triticum aestivum; assembly: GCF_018294505.1. Classification (NCBI taxonomy): domain Eukaryota; kingdom Viridiplantae; phylum Streptophyta; class Magnoliopsida; order Poales; family Poaceae; genus Triticum; species Triticum aestivum. The sequence goes on along the minus strand of NC_057797.1, from coordinate 763,143,335 downwards.
TATGTAGTAACATACATCCGTATTGTAATTCATATTGAAATCTCTAAAAAGACTTTTATTTAGAAATGGAGGGAGTACTGGGTTATCTATACTGTCATACTCATATGTATTACTCCCTCCAATCCAAAATAAGTATCACAGTTTTGAAATTGGTTTAGTTCAAAACTGCGACAATTATTATGAATGGGGGTAGTACGTGTCTAGATGACCTATAAATCCGTAAAGTGCTAAAATCTTATATGTTCCTTGTTATCTCATAATCACAAATTTACATTAATTTAAGATTATTAAAGTCATATCCTTTATCTTTTATATTTTCCTAGTTTTAGGCAAATCAAAAGTACTACAATATGCATGTATTTGTTATAAGTTGGTTCAAAAGTACTATAATATGCTACTATAATCTTACATGTATGAGCCATAAGACATATACCTTCAAAAAAATATGCCTAGTACTTTTGATTGTATTGTTTGATATATAGGCAGATGCTTACCACATAAAATTCAATTTAGTAAACAACTATTTTCTTGTTTGCTAAGGATCCTATTCAATCGTTTTTGGAATATAAATCAACATAGAGACGCTATGATGTGGTACCGACATATGCTGGCCTTTAACCTCATCATGTTGTTCAAGTCTAGTTTCGATTAATTAGATGGATAATGAGAAGAAAATTGATATGGTAATTGTTAGAACATCTGATGCATAAATCGGCTAATATAATTCAAAAACCAAACTTCACAACATATACTGTAATTAAATTTTGGATTTTGTTGGAGAAAATAAACTTTGATTTTCCGAAATGATCTTATTCATTTCAACTTTTTAATCGCATGTACATTATTTTAGGAAAAAGAAAGTATAACCCGCGTCACTCACAATCAGCAATCAACAAGGCGCAAGCCAAAAATATCAATGCAGCAAAAACAACTGTACAAAAAGATCAAGAGGGAGAAAAGAGGCAAGAGCCTCACCCCCAAAAAAGGAAACCTTGCTCAATTTTTCCATTAGCCAGCTGCTAGCACATCCAAGGCAAGCCCCTGCCACCCAAGGCCTTGTTGCCCTTGGCCGCAGCAACCCGGGGCGACAACCTCGCCTTCCCTCTCATTTCTTTGCACACCATCTCCAGCTCCGCCACCCGGCCCTGCATCAGTCGTAGGTTTAGCCTCAATGTCTCCTTCTCCTTCTCGTCGTCGTCCGGCACAACCCTCTTCGGTGTAGGCGACGACAAGGGGCTCTGAAGCGAATTGGGTGGCCGCTGCAAGGACAATGCTTGCACGGCGATCCTCGGTGGGATCCGCCGGTTCCTCGCCAGGTCCTTGCACGCCTCGAGGGTCAACTTCTCGTAGTTGAGGCACCGGCACAACGTCGCGCGCTCCTCGACGGTCAGCTCCGCGTGAGACTGCGTACATTCACAAAGATACAAACATTACACTCTCTCTCCGTAACAAGATATACAATGATGCAGTTGTTTTAGATGCATCTTCCGTTGTTTTCTTTGTCATCTTAGTATGTCATTTGAAAATTGGAAAATTGCAGTCATAAAATGTTTCTAGGTCCTCTTATCTTATTTCAGAATTTACAGTCGGTACATTACATACGCTACGTCAAATTCGGTAACTAAGAGCTTATACAAAACTTATCGGCGTTTGATGAACAGAGCTTTATAGGTTCCGTACCGGTGGCTAGCTAGTGCACGGAATGCCGTGGGCGAGAGGGAAACTAAAGCAGAAAGAGCAGACAAAAAGGGGAGGAAGGTGGTTAACTAAAGGAAGAAGACATAGGAAGCACACCAAAAGCAATCTGGCAGAAGGTATGTATACTCGAGCAAACAAAGGCTAACAGTACTACCTACTATCACCAGTAATAACACAAAGGCGAAATCTCAGTTCTCAAATGATTGGAGCTCAGTAAAAGAACTTGACTTCAAGCAGAGGAAAATGCTGGCAAACACGTGTTGTAAGTTGGTGAAAGCATAGCCAAAGTTCAGAGTTGTTGCGAGTGCTGGTTCAGAGTCTTGAGACAGAGATAAAATTTTCGGCATGTCGAATGGATTGACGATGCACAAGAGGATAAGGCATGATGGATAATAAAGCGGACATGGGTAGTTAGTGTTGGGCTACTGACAAGGTTTCGAGATCTGAACTGATGGGCCAAAAAGGGCTAAAGCCATCGCAGCGCAAAGAAATTTGCTTCCATACTCCATGACACAAAAGCGCTACACACTCCACCTCTCCATCACTATCATCCCACGGTGAGGTGATCCTAGTGCTGCTACCAAACTCTACTCGATTGCTTTGCAGAAGACCCCGAGTAGCTAATACCATCGACTTGGACGTAAGATAAGATAATCTTAGTTAACTTGGTTATATAGACAGACTAAACAGTGTTGTGTTCTCTTCATTTTCTGTAACAAATTGGACTAGAAAATGCTAGCAACTTAGTCACAAACAGCTCTCATAACCTGCACTAGTTTGCCTGAAATCATCTTGTGAATGTGCACAGTGCCAGGTGAAAATCTTGGTAACCTACAGTGCCTGCCCTCTCTGACCAGCACGGAGGAAAAATGCACTGTCATGGCAGAGAATACCGTACTACTAAAATGTTCATGATTGGCCTATCATTAGCTACACCCCAACTAAATCAAACCTCTTAACCTCCCGGTAATCATGCATGTCCTAAATCGTCATGACCTCGTATGATCCGAATTTATTTTCCTTGAAATCTGAATCGAATTTTCCTAAAATACAGCCCAACATTTGAGAATCGAAGAGACGGTTATTAATGTTACCTCGAGGTAGATGTCCAGCGCTCTGTACACGCCGTCGTAGCAGTCCCTGGCGGAGTCCGGCAGGCTCTCGGCGACGGCGAGGAACCGGGACACCCGCAGCCCCTGGTCCGGCGAGATCTCCGCCAGGTACTTGTCCACCAGCCTCCCCGCCTTCCTCATCCTCTGCGACGACGACGTCGAGCCGTCCTCCTCCACGGAGCTCACGAACACCCTCACGAGCCGCATGACCAGGCTCACGTCGTACACGCCACCGCCGTCGCCGGACACGAGGAGATCATCGAGGGCGGCCTGGTCCAGCATCCGCCCCACCAGCGTCTCCAGCCTGCGCCGGCACTCCCTGCCCAGCCCCGCCGCGGACACGGTCCGCAGCGCCGAGAAGAGGCCCCGGCACGAGAACGCCGCGCCGCCGCCGGCCAGCGCCACGCCGTGCACGGCCGTGTCGGCCAGGCCGGCAAGGGCGCTGCCGCCCGAGTCGTCGGACTTGTGGAGCGTGGCGGCGCGGCGGAGGTAGTGCAGCAGGAACCGCGTCAGCGTCAGGTTCCTGTTGTCGGCGCCGTAGCAGCCGAGCACCTTCATGGCCTTCTCGACGGTCGGCGGGGACAGCGACGCCACGTCGTCGAACCACCACTCCCTGCCGCCGCTCAGGCACGACGGCTTCACCGACTCCGGCGTCTTCGCCGCGGACGACGGGCGGCCGCCGACCGTGTCCTGCGAGGAGGACGAGCACGTCGACGACGTGGAGCAGTTGGACTTCGGCGTCTCGGCGCCCGCGTCGATCCTGGAGAACAGAGCGGAGAGCAGCTTCTCTTGGAGCCCCGCCCCCGAGGCGTCGGTGGTAAAGGACTCGCAGGACTTGACGGCGGCGAGCACATCGGGCCACGTCCAGTAGCAGAGCCCGTCGTCCACAAAGGCCTCCGCCTGAGCTAGCAGGTTGCCGGCGCGCACCTCCTCCGTCATCTCCAAGAACGCCGCGGCGCAGTGCATGAGCGGGACGTCGGCGGGGCGGAGCGGCGGGAGGCGGCCATCGCCGTAGCAGAAGCGCGCCACGAGCTCGAACCCCTCGCCGCCTCCCGGGAAGCCGGCGAGCTCGATGGACATCAACGCCTCCGCCCCTCCTCTGCCCGGCCTCGCCCTCGTCATCTTCCCCTTCTTCTCCCGCGCCGCCATCGCCCTCAGCCGCCCAGAGAAGGCGCACACGACGCTCTGTTATAACCAACCAAGCAGTCAACCAAACTGCAACAGTCAGAATTTCGCACAATCGAGAAACGAGACATGTTTTCTTGATCGATGCGACGCCGACGTATACCTGGTGGAGAAGGAGCGTGTGGCGGCCATTGACGCGCACCTTGAGGTCACAGGCGTCGTCCATGGTGCTCGACGTGGGAGACAGCAAACTACCAATGGAAGCAACGGACGTCGCACCCGGAGAAGCGAAGTGAAGTGGAGCGGTACAAGATATCTTGGGAGGCGAGGGCCGAGAAGATTTGCTTCCTCAGTTCAGCTACGAGTCACAGGCACACAGTGTGACATGTGCATGTGTCCCAGTGGAAGGGAAATCTACGGAGCGGCTCATGATTCCCAGCAAGAAAACAAACCGGCGTTTTGGCCTTGGTAGGCTCCGTGTCCTCTGAACTCTTTATAGTGCCGGTGTTGGCCGGGCTCATCAGAGAGAGATCAGAGATCAGAGTGGTGGTGATTGAGGTAGTAATTGATTGAGGGGATAAGAGGACATCCCCCCTTCTGAGCGCACTAGAGCAAGCATACAAAATGTCACCCCAGAGCAGAGCTTGCTCTGTTGTGAATGATGAGTGAATCCAATACAACAGTGGCACTGTGTGGGCTCAACTTTAGCACTGTGCAGGGAGATGCTTCACAGGTACTCTCTCCGTTCTGATTTACTTGACAAGTAATTTTCAGGATCTGCGTGGGCGGGCATCGGTCGACTGATGACTTTGCCACTGCAGCTTCACATCTGAACAACGCAGGCGTGCATGCATGCCACGGGATCGTCCTCGGCCCTCTTGCGCCGGTTCATAACTTTTCTACCACTAATCTGGCCAGACATGCTATGCATGTAACACTGTTTTCAAAAACTGAAAAGAAAACCTGCCTGGAGAAGCCTGTACTGCGGGAAAACTGAGCCTCTGTACATAACATGGCACCGCTCCGTGTTAGACTCGCCCGTGAGCGCGGTTTTGTCATGATCCAATCATCCAATGCAACTGCTCAGTCCCCATGCTCGTCCAAAACCCGAATTATGCCTGGTTTGTCACATCGGCGACTCAGATTATCCGTGATCTTGGAACTGTCTCATCTCCTCTCCATTAAAGAAATGAAGACTTATCAGCAGACACCGGATTACATTACACGATCGACTTTGTTAGCTAGCTAGCCGCATTTCATGACTAAACTACTCTATGTTGGAGCCCAGTGTGTGATTGATGGTGCCAAAAGGGGAGGGTGAGTTGGTGCACGCATGGCATGGACCATTGCAAGCACCTTTTTGGTGACATGCCAATGGATGGAGCCGATCCAAGAACCTTCCGATATGAGTGAGGAAGAAACAACAGCATCGGTCTATCTTGTTCAGTGCTAACTGCGCTGTTCGCCTGCTCCCTGTACCATGAAGTGGCACGAGAGCATCCAAGATTACCAATCCGAGGTTAATTAGCCAATAAGAAGACAATAGCTAACCAACCAAGGGACAAATCAAATGAACACCGTCATGTTAAGATCTCTAATGATGCGTGCATGCAGATGCCTCCAACCTCAACCGGCAAGAACAACAACATGCGGCTATAGCATTGCTGCTAGCTCGCTAGCTATTAATTGAATCCATTGACAAGGGACAGCATAACTATAATCCCCTCATGCCATCCGGCCGATAATTAAGAGCATCTCTACCCTGGTCCCCTATGTTTTATTATCTTTTGAGCATCTCTAGCCGATCCTTTAAAAAGCTTTAAATCCTACAGAATTTCATTTTGAGAAGTTAAACCATACATGGCTGAACCCTTATCTAGTTTAACTCCTCAAATTTATAAGTGGTGCGTTGGTTGGACCTCAAATATGAGCAGATGCAACCACTTTCTTGGAATAATTTTGTCCTCTCTCCCCTGCCCGCCCGCAACGATGTCGTAGTTGCCTCCGGCGTCCACACATAGCCTCGGCCATGCCACCTCCACCCTGTAGCCTCCATTGACCTCCTACCCACTTTAATTCACTTGCCCGCCGTTGACATCACCGGAATCGACCCATGTTACCTCCGCCGCCATCCATCACCTTCGAGTTTGGTTTGTTACAAAATAGAGACGACGGACAACCGGGATGCCGTACAGCACCCGCCGAGGAGCTACGCGGTGTCGGAGCTTGTATGGCGGCCGGTGAGCACGACTTGAGGAGAATCTTCCTCCAACGAAGTCAGGAGGCCGTCACGCAGCCCCGCCGATGACCCATAGCCTCGGCGTTGTGTCAACGCCGTCGACAAAGGCTCTTTCCTCCACCACCCGTGAAGTGTTCCCCGAATTGACTAGGTGTGTTTTTTTTTTTTGCTTTTTTCATTGTGTTTTCCTATTTTCAATCAAATTCAACCTGGAATATTGCATAGCGTAGATCAGGAGGTTGAGGGAGATGTTCTTCCATGGCTCTTCCTCGGAGGAGGAAGAAGATGATGACAATTTCGAAAAGGCCATTGCCGTGATCATTAACGAGGACTTTCGGCAACCGAGGCTAGGATCACAGTTCGACCACCTGTACCTTAATTGAGATAGAGCACACGGCCATGAGAAGCTACTGAAGGATTTTTTTTTTCACCCAGTGCAACCTATCCAGACAATTATTTTCGCCGACAATTTCGGATGTACCAAAGTTGTAGGGGAGCGTGTTATGCAACACGATTGCACCCAGGAACACTATGAAGATGGTGCGTAATGATGATCTCACAGATAGTGGAGTGGCGGAAGCAATATAGTCTGCCGGTGAAGCACGACAATTCCCGCAGCAAGCTTATACCTCTCAGTCATTTGAATTTCATCGTGATGATTCGCCAATCAAGAACCGAAGTAGACGACCCCTCAGAGGTATGCATGTGTTCCAAAGTAGTAATCAGATGACACTCCGATGTGCAGCAAGAAGAGCTTTGAGAAAACTAGAGAAAGAGAAAGCCTAACAATAGATACCACCGAGAAACTAAGGATAGATAAGTCCATGCAACACACCTACTAACATCTTCCTGCCCTCGCGCCACTTCCTCCCCGAGGCGACATGGGCGGCAAACCCCCCAGCCTCTCCTCACCCCACCCATCCCATCCACCCCCTTGCCGCCCCAGGTGACCTCCGGCAGGCAAAGCCCGCGCGGATCCGGCGGCGGTGGGCCTCGTGCTCCTCATCGGCTGCTCTTTTGATGTGGAGATCTCTGTTGGGGAACGTAGTAATTTCAAAATTTTCCTACGCACACGCAAGATCATGGTGATGCATAGCAACGAGAGGGGAGAGTGTTGTCCACGTACCCTCGTAGACAGAAAGCGGAAGCGTTAGCACAACTCGGTCGATGTAGTCGTACGTCTTCACGACCCGACCGATCCAAGTACCGAACGCACGGCACCTCCGAGTTCAGCACACGTTCAGCTCGATGACGTCCCGTGAACTCCGATCCAGCAGAGCTTCACGGGAGAGTTCCGTCAGCACGACGGCGTGGTGACGGTGGTGATGTTGCTACCGACGCAGGGCTTCGCCTAAACACCGCTACGATATGATTGAGGTAGATTATGGTGGAGGGGGGCACCGCACACGGCTAAGAGATCAAGAGATCAATTGTTGTGTCTATGGGGTGTCCCCTGGCCACGTATATAAAGGAGTGGAGGAGGGGAGGGGCCGACCCTCTCTATGGCGCGCCCTAGGGGAGTCCTACTCCCACCGGGAGTAGGATTCCCCCTTTCCTAGTAGAACTAGGAGCCCTTCCATGTAGTAGGAGTAGGAGGGAAGGAAAAGGAAAGGGAAAAGGAGAAGGAAGGAAGGGGCGCACCCCCTCCCTAGTCCAATTCGGACCAGCCCATGGGGAGGGGTGCGGCCACCCTTTGAGGCCTTTCTCTCCTTTCCCGTATGGCCCATTAAGGCCCAATACGAATTCCCGTAACTTCCCGGTACTCCCGAAAATACCCGAATCACTCGGAACCTTTCCGATGTCCGAATATAGTCGTCCAATATATCGATCTTTACGTCTCAACCATTTCGAGACTCCTCGTCATGTCCCCGATCTCATCCGGGACTCCGAACTCCTTCGGTACATCAAAACACATAAACTCATAATATAACCGTCATCGAACTTTAAGTGTGCGGACCCTACGGGTTCGAGAACTATGTAGACATAACCGAGACACGTCTCCTGTCAATAACCAATAGCGGAACCTGGATGCTCATATTGGCTCCTACATATTCTACGAAGATCTTTATCGGTCAAACCGCATAACAACATACGTTGTTCCCTTTGTCATCGGTATGTTACTTGCCCGAGATTCGATTGTCGGTATCTCAATACCTAGTTCAATCCCGTTACCGGCAAGTCTCTTTACTCGTTCTGTAATACATCATTTCGCAACTAACTCATTAGTTGCAATGCTTGCAAGGCTTATAGTGATGTGCATTACCGAGTGGGCCTAGAGATACCTCTCCGACAATCGGAGTGACAAATCCTAATCTCGAAATACGCCAACCCAACAAGTACCTTCGGAGACACCTGTAGAGCACCTTTATAATCACCCAGTTATGTTGTGACGTTTGGTGGCACACAAAGTGTTCCTCCGGTAAACGGGAGTTGCATAATCTCATAGTACAGGAACATGTATAAGTCATGAAGAAAGCAATAGCAACAAACTAAACGATCGTGTGCTAAGCTAACGGAATGGGTCAAGTCAATCACATCATTCTCCTAATGATGTGACCCCGTTAATCAAATGACAACTCATGTCTATGGTTAGGAAACTTAACCATCTTTGATTCAACAAGCTAGTCAAGTAGAGGCATACTAGTGACATACTGTTTGTCTATGTATTCACACATGTATTATGTTTCCGGTTAATACAATTCTAGCATGAATAATAAACATTTATCATGATATAAGGAAATAAATAATAACTTTATTATTGCCTTTAGGGCATATTTCCTTCAGACACCGCTACAATACCGCATCCGGTCGCCCTGGACACCGGCACATGCCGCCGGCTTCCCCTGCGTTCCGGTGCTATTATGTTGGCATAGGTTACATCGTGTGTCTAGCCCCGCTATATATGAGAGGCTTAGGATACAAGTGTCTTACTAGGACACGACTCCATATCCTATCTAAACACAATACAACTACAAGTCCAACTGTAACCTACCTTGTACACAATATTCGACACAACTCTAACAAAACCATTTCAGTCCAACCTCCGTGCATGGCATAATGGACCCGGACACGGCATGCGACGCCAACGGTTACCCTCCCTGGTCCTCTGAACTCTTTACACTGCTGGCCTCTCTATCTGAGGTTCGTCAGAGTTGTAATTGATTGAGGGGAAAGAGGACGCCCTGCCTTCTGAAGGCACCAGAGCAAGCAAACAAAATGTCACCCCTTGCTCTGTTGTGAATCCAACAGAACAGTGGAATTGTGTGGGCTGAACTTTAGAACTGTTCAGAGTGATGCTTCACACATGGTTTCAGAATCTGCATGGGCGGGCATCGGTCGACTGATGACTTTGCCACTGCAGCTTCACATCCGAACAATGCATGCGTGCATGCATGCCACAGGATCATCTTCGGCTCTTCCTTCACCCTCTCTCATCTCTTACACCGCTACTTCTCCAGCTCATAATGTTGCTAATCTGGCCAGACATGCCATGCACGCAAAGCTGTTCAAAACTGAAAAAGAAAACAGGCCTAGAGAAACCTGCACTGCAAGAAACAAACGAGAGGACAGCATGGCACATGTACTGCGTATTTAACTTTGCCCGTGAGTGTTGTTTTGTCATGATCCAATCATCCAATGCAACTGCCCGCTCTCCATGCTAGTCCAAAGCCTAAATTATGCCTGGTTTGTCACATCGGCGACTCAGATTATCCGAGATCTTGGAACTGTCTCCTCTCCTCCCCATTTAAGAAATGCAGATTTATCACCGGATTACACGATCGACTTCTTTTTTCTTGTTAGCTTGCTAGCCACATTTCATTTCATGTCTAAATTATGTTGGAGTGTAAAGTGTGATTGATGGTACCAAAAGAGGGGCTAGGGTGAGTTGGTGCACGCATATGGCATATGGACCATTGCAAATAGCTTTTTGGTGACATGCCAATGGATGTAGCCGATGAAGAACCTTCAGATATATACGAGGAAGAAACAACATGCAAAAACAAAAATAAAGGGACAAATCAGTGGAAGAAGTTGATAGGAGTTCAGAGGGCTAATTGAGAGGAATGCTAGTACCATGCATGATACTAAAGATAATGCTGCGTGCACGCGTGCAGATGCCTCCAAAGCTCGACAGGAACAAGATGCGGCTATATTACTACTGGTGCTAGCTAGTACTCCCTCCGCAGCAATCTAAACGCTCTTATATTTGTTTATGAAGGTCTAAACGCTTTTATATTTGTTTATGAAGAGAGTAGCTACGTACGAAATCCAGCCACAACTTAGAGGTGACATCATGTATAGATGTATAGACGCCTAGCTCTTGTGTTAATTTTTCTTTTATATGGTAATACGTCGGCGATTGATCGGACAAAACTTCTAGCCTTGCTCTCATGAATTCAACCAACGCTCGTGTTATATTCAAACTGTCTGCTGAATTCGGCGAATATATCATCATGCTAGCACTGCTTGTGATGCTCCTACTTCAGTAGATTAGCACGCAGCTTCCAGTCTTCCACGGATACTGCAGTCAATATCAACACAAGTCAAGAGCCAACCAACTTGATGCCACGAAAGCAGTGAACCTCTAGCAAATCACAAGCGACAGACACATATCCGCGTTTCGCGGCAGACTATTCGGTCACGGGGCAGGGAGGAGGAGGGCTGGGAGGCAAGCTTGCGTATGGATTTGGCGTTGGGTAAACCGGTCGACGGAGGTCATCAGGCGCTTGGAATCGGAGACGACGACGAATGTTCTCCTGGCTGCACGCACCCAGCTGAGGATCAACAACTGGTTTGTAGGTGACGACGATTCTCCGGTCGCCGCGCTGCTCGATCGGCGGTCGGGCACGCAGGCAGGCTCACGGGTGTTCGGTATATCGAACCTCGGTGTGCAAACAGAAAAGAAAGGAAGACAGTAGCACCGCGTCACATGTATTAGTGTTGTTTTATTGGTTCGGTGCAACGCTTATTCTTTCTCTCATCACACATGCTAAGAACATTACGTGTAAGCATGCACGGAACTAAAATACTCAGAACATTACGTGTAAGGGCATTTCCAAAGAAGGCCCTCAAAACTCTGGTGTATGTCCGGATTGTGGCGTCCGCGTCATTTTTGTTAATTTTTGTTATCGAATATGAACCCATATCGGTCCACGGAGCAGTCCAGGTGTCCATTTTTTCGCAAACTGAAATCAAACAGGGGAGCTATGCAGGAGTCCGAACATGCACTTGACCAATAAAAACCCTCCATGTGGTCCTCCTCTCTTTTCTCTCTCTTCTCTCTCTCTCTCCCAGCAGCAATCCACGCACACAAAAGCAACCACATGCATGGTCCTTCTCTCCCCTTTCTCCTCGCAACCGGACAAATAGGGATTATTTGGTGAATAGCTTTGGATGGTTCTCACTCGCATCATGTTCATGGACCGGTCCACGGACGGATACCGGGACCTTTTGGGGTCCTCGTAGGAGATGCCCTAAGAATGACATCGAAAGATTGGGCGAGGAGGAGAGGGCAAGCCCCTTCTTGCTTCAACCGAACAAGTCGGTGAAGAAAGAGCGAGAGCAAGCACCATGGGAAAGGAGGAGGCGGTGGACCGGGGCTTCCGAGGGAGGGAGTGGAGAGAGAAAGAGCAGAAGAGACTGAGTACCTCATGATTCCTAAGAAGAAAACAAAAGAAAGTTTTGGCCGCCGCAGGTTCCAGTTCTCTCAACTCTTTATAGTGTTGTCCTAGCTATTCCGTGGAGAGTAAGTCATGAAGAGAGGTGAGTTTCGGAACCAACATTGTCGAATTTATGAAGGGCAAAAGGACACCCTGCCTCTTTTTTTAGGATGGACACCCTGCCTTTCTGAATGCACTATGGCAAGCAAACAAAAAGTCACCCCCTTGTCCCGTTGTGAATCCAGTGGACGTGGGCTGTTATAAGCACAGTGGACGTGGCATCGATTGATCGGCGACATTGTCACTGCGGCCTCACATTAGACCATGCATGCAACAAAACCATCTTCCGCTCATGCTGAAATCTTTATAACGTTGCTGTTGGCCGACCTCTCCGGTTCAGACTTCAGCAGTGTCCAGAGTCTGCATGGACGTGGCAGGGGACCGGTTGGCGGGCGACATAGTCACTGGCTAACTGCAGCTTCACAACACAACGTGCACGCCACAGCGTCATCCTCGGCTCATCGTCACCCTCTCAGCTCCAGTCTACAGTGTCACATTTCAAAATTTTGAAACAATCTTACACGAATCTTTAAGAAACTTTACAGGGAACAGTTTCTCACAGGAAGCAGGAGAAGTATAGCGGTGCACTAGAGCAGCAGAGCGGGCGTCCTTCACCGGGACATGACATTACCAGTACACCCGCGTAAGTACAGAACCTAATCCAGGGCACCAGTGCATGCAACGTCGTTTGTGCACTGTGCAATAATCTATCTGCATTTTCGCGCCAGTGAAAAAATAAGCGTAGGGGAAAAAATATTCAAAGCATGCATGAGTGGGTACATCAGCCCGTGATCGTGGTGTCATGAGGACCTGATGCGATTAGTCCATGACTCCAACCAAGGCTTTTGAGCTGCCTCCTCTCGTAGCTAGTCCCATTTCGTGCCCCATGCATGGACCGTTGCAAAGCACCTTTTTTGGTGACACGTCGGTGGACGTAGGCGATGGACATATGAGGAAGAACCAACACGAACTTTACAATCTTGAAATAAAACTCTTTTACCATCGCCAAAAAAAAGCACCTGACAGTTGAGAGCTGAGCTGTCCGGACCCATACATATAAGGGCATCTCCAATGCCCATCCTCAAACCACCCGTCTGGACCGCGCGGTCTGGACATGTTGTGGCATCAAATGCAGACATGTATCAGTCCGCCGACCAGTCTGGACGCAGTTTTTCCCGTAAAACAGAGACAAATTAAGTTGACTTTGCGGGAGTCCCGACAGTAGCCAGGTAGGACTCCGACAGACCCGGCCCACTAAATCCCCCTCCCGTTCTCATGTTCTTGCAATCCGCCCCTTCTCTCTCCTTGCTCTGCATCAGCACCCTCCTCCTTCGACGCCGTCGTTGTACCTCTCCGGACGTTCGCGACCAGCACCGATGCGCCCGCTCACTTTTTACGATGGTTTCATCCACCCAGGATCCGTCCATAGCCAAGTACACCCTGCCTCCCCTGTCGAATTCATCCATGGCGGTCACGCTGCCCAGCAGGTGTTTGATCAAATGCCAATGAGCTTATTTTTGAACTCCATGTCGTTTTTCTAGAGTACAAAGGATGGCGGGGTACTCGGCCATGGAGGACGAGTTGTTGTGCGTTGCGTGGTTGGCCGTATCTACTGATTTCGTAGGCGGAGCAGAGGGGGGCCATTCTGGCAGCGTGTGCATGATTCGTTTCATGCACGAAAACACATTGCGTCCTATGACATACACATCATCCATAATCGCAATGTGAGGTCATTATCGTATCAATGGTACGCCATTAAGACGAGCGTTACCCAGTTTTGTTAGTGTTGTTCATGGTTCTGCAATCAGAACAGTGGGCGTGTGCAGGGACTGATTGCCGACATTACCACTGCAGCCTCACATCGGAGCATGCATGCATGCATGCCACGAAAATGATACTCGGCACATCATGCACACGAAGTTGATACCTTTTTATTTTCACGTAAAATGAGAATTGGTAAAACAACAAAATTAATGAAGACATTATACTACTCCCTCCGGTCCTTTTTAGTTCGTATATTAGATTTGTCTGAAGTCAAGCCTCATAAAGTTTGACCAATTTTATAGAAAAAAACACCAACATTCATAACGTGAAATCAATACCAGCAGATGCATGTAAACTGCCCAAAAACCTGTACTAAAAAAACAAGTCTAGAGAAGCCTGCATTAAAGAAACAAAGCCTAGAGAACAAGTAGGACAGCACGACACATGTACAGGAGTACACCATTCTCCGCATTTAAGTTGCCCGTGATTGTGGTTTTGTCATGGTCAGTAGTCCAAAAACCAAATCAGGCCAGGTTCGTCGTCACATAGGTGACTGTAGATTATGCACGGTCTTGGAACTATCTCCTCTCCTCGCCAATTAAGAAATGCAGGTTTTCACCGGATCACACGACCTTGTTAGCTACCTAGCCATATTTTATGCCTAAATTATTTTGGGACATAAAGCGCTGCGAACATCTTTTCGGCGACATGCCAATGGATGTAGCCGAAGAACCTTCAGCTACGAGGAAGAAACAGCATGCAAAACCAACAGCACCGATCGATCTTTAAGGTTCAGAGCTGAGCTGTCCAGAGTCCAGACCACTCCCCATTACAGGTAAGCAAATGAGCATGGCGAGATTTGTGCCACGAGATTAGCTTCCAAGTTGGGAGGTTGATGGCCACTAATTAGCCGGTAAGCAATCAGCCAAGGCCACAAGGGCTAGCTCACTACAACTAACTAGGGGACAAATCAATTGAAGGGTTGACAGAAGTTCAGAGTGCTGCTAACTAATTAAGAGGAACACCGTTCCTATGCACGACAAGGTAATGCTGCGTGGAGGCATGCAGATGCCTCCAAGCTCGGTGGGCAAGAACAACAACATGCTGCAGCTACAGTAGTACTGCATGCTGCTGGCTAGCTATGGAAACCAGTACCACTTGAATATCGTGTGCTGTGCTGTCTTGTACCTGAATATCACCGTCAGGTCAGCTACATTCGCCGTGGTTATGGTGTGGAAGCTGCAGCATCTAGGAGGGACTGGAAGGAAATATAGGATCCAGCAGCGATTGGTGAGACAAAACCTGGCCCTAATTAAACTGGTATATATTGACCCTGCCGGACCTAGCTGCTGAAATGTAATCCGAAGACAAATTCACAACGTGAGTGCTATACTCCAAATCAATCGCCGAATTTGTGAAACACATGCTATGCTAGCATGTACTATTACATCGGCGATACTCTGCTACTACTTGTAGCTAGCAGCAGTTTACACGCTAATTATTCAGCGCCGCTGTTCTGGTCTCGGGCAGACAACCACATTTCGCGGCAGATTGCTCGATCACGGGGCAGGATTTACTGGGAGAGACAAGCTGAGCGTACGTGTAGGTATCTCCTCTGGCCGAACTTGGAAACGGAGACAACGGGTATGTTAGCCTGGCTCCACTCACCAATTGAGTGAGTCTGGGACGGGACGGACCAACTGTGTCGGGCGACGACGGCGATACCCTCGGCTCCACGGCACTATGCTCGGTCGGCGGTCAGGTGGGTGCCCACGGGTTGTCGCCCGGTCGATCGGTAATGCATCACCTCCAACCCTGGCCGACCGAAAAGTAGTCCAAGAAATGAAACTTGCAGAAAGGTGATGGGTATGTCACGCTACGCGTGGCTATGTGGAAGTTCCACCATCTAGTTAGGGACTGAAATGATATACTCCATATAAGGACCGCGATTGTTGACACAAAACCTGGCCCTAATTAAACATGGCCATCGGCTCCCAAACAATACAGTGCTAATTTTATTATTTTTGCTACAACTTCCACAAATGTCATTTCATCATGAAATTTTGCAAGCACTCAAAATATCTGTCAAAGTTCGTAAAAGAAAACCCAAAATTTGTAAAAATAAATAAAAAAAATTGTGATTTTATTGTTCATCGCGAGCTCATATGAGCTCGCGAACAGAAGACAACTTTATCAAGATTACCCCTGAAAAAAGGTAACCGTGATTTTTGCAGTATTTCTGAACGACTCGGTACCTACAAGTGTCATTGCCGTACTTCTAGGACCATAGTTTCTCCACATGTCGGTTCAAATTTTGAACATGTCCCTAGCTTCGGGGTGTGATGTTTAAAACTTACAGGGGGTGGTACTTGTTCCCCAAATTGCTCAGATTTGGAGTTTGACTATACAAGCCAGACATCAACACCGTAAAGAGAATATATTCAATATATTGCCTTGTAACGCAAAAGTGCTCTTATAATATGGAGCTCACATGCACACCAGATGAACAGTTAATTCTGAAAAAACAAACTGGTTCTTTTTGCCAACGAACTTCGAGGAGTTTTTCACCCGCGTGCAAATTTTGGTGATGAAATGACATTAGCGGAGGTCTGGACAGAGAAAAGAAATCAATGCTTCCGAAATAGTTTTATGGGAGCAAAGGTTTTTCTTCAGACCTCCACAAATGTCATTCCATCTCGAAATTTTGCATGAAGATGAAACGTTCATCAATGCTTATATAAAAATCTTTTTTTATGGATTTCACTACTCACCCAGGTGCATATGAGCTCAAGTTCAGAAACTTTGTGTCTGTTGTAATGTGTCTATCTGGGAGGTGAAACTGATTGGTTCTGCAGTTCAGAGCAATTGTATGAGGGCAAACTGGCAAAGAGAGCACCCTGTCTCCTGAATGCACTAGAGCAATCAAACAACTTGTTCAGATTAGCTTCCAAGTTGGGAGGTTGATGGCCACTAATTAGCCGGCAAGCAATCAGACAAGGGCTCGCTCACTACAACTAACTAGGGGACAAATCAATTGAAGGGTTGACAGAAGTTCAGAGTGCTGCTAACTAATTAAGAGGAACACCGTTCCTATGCACGACAAAGATAATGCTGCGTGCAGGCATGCAGATGCCGAGAAAAGCTAATCTCCCATGCACGGGAGGTACCGTGCATGCATGCGCCGTTGGTTTGCTTGGAGATCCGATGCCATGCATTTATACCGCTCGCAGTTAGTTAGTTATTTCTCTCATCACATGCAAGTACACTGTTCCACCTATGTTCCATCATCCCATGTTTTTTCATTTTATTTCCAAGTTCAAATCTAATTTGTCTTATGAACCAAAAGTACAATTTATGATCCGTTTTCATATTTGTGTTTTTGACGACGAGACCTTTGAAATGAGACCACTTTTGAATAAATTTCAATAAATTTTAAATTTTAAATTCTGAAACATAGTGAAACACTATAAGAGTACACATAACTATGCCATGTTTTGCTAAACACTAGATAAGGTCAACTCTTAGATTACTAAGAATCAGTTTGATACACATTGGCACACAATGTATCATTATGAAATGCAACGGAACATGGGGAGCCATAGTGAAACAATAAGATAATAATTTTGTGAAATACATTATTACAATTTTCACATGGAATTAATAAATATGTATGGAACAAGTTCGAAGCATGGTGATTTAGTTGTCAAAAATTAATTTCTAAAAATATATTCAATATTGGTCTTGTTTTAAAGACTTTGTAAAAAACATAATTGTGCAAACAGAATGTAAAACAAACTTTTGTTTCAACATGCATTAGACATCTATTTATTTGAATGAAACCTAGTCAGTACAGATTAACATGTGAATGTACTCCCTCCGGTCCTTTTTACTCTGCATATTAAGTTTGACCGAAGTCAATCTCATCCAACTTTGACCAAGTTTATACAAAAAATGATAGACATTCACATAACAACACCAATATCATTAGATTCATCTTGGAATATATTTTCATATTATATTTATTACATGTTATAGATGCTAATAATTTCTAATATAAATTTGGTCAAACTTAGCAAAGTTTGACTTTCGGCAAATCCAATGTGCAGAGTAAAAATGACCGAAGGGAGTATGTTAGGTGGGAGAAAATAGAGGCCCCACACAGCAATAAAAAATGTGATGGATGCAAGCACGGGAGGTCCCGTGCATGGTAGAAAATCCACTCTCCGCAGATGCCTCCAACAAGGTCGGTGGGCAAGAACAACAACATGCAGCAGCTACAGTAGTACTGTATGCTGCTGTCTAGCTATGGAAACCAGTACCACTTGAGGCATCCTTTGGTTTAGAGGAATTTCATAGGAGGTCTAGAGGATAGGATTTTTATAGGATTTTTTCCTTTAGAGCCCTTTGGTTCATAGGAATGGATTCCTATTCCTACATAGGATTGGTTCCTATCCTCCATATTTCATAGGAAAATAAAAAAAAGCCTAGACTCAATGGAAAAATTCCTTTGATGTCAACCAAATGACATCTTGTTTCCTATTCCTACTCATAGAATTTGAGATACATGTCATCTCATTTCCTATAAGATTTCTATTCCTATGATAATCCTATCCTATGAACCAAAAGAGGCCTGAATATCGTGTGCTGTGCAGTCTTGTAGTACCTGAATATCACCGTCAGGTTAGCTACATTCGCCGTGGTTATGGTGTGGAAGCTGCAGCATCTAGGAGGGACTGGAAGGAAATATAGGACCTAGCAGCGATTGGTCAGACAAAACCTGGCCGTAATTTAGAAACGGAGGGAGTACAGCCTTGCGAGTTAAGGCTAGATGAAGATGAAGGGATATAACCCTGAAAAACACTGAGAAAACATAGCGTTCTGACATCAGGTGCGAGTGTGCGACAATATATGACAAAACCTTTGAACAGCAATTTCGAAAATGTAGATAGGACCAAATTGTGGCATATGTAAAGTAGCAGAAGTAATTTCATATTAGGAGTCCATCATACTACCAAACTGCCAACAAGTCCACATTTGCTAGAGAGGGATAAGCATGGGACAAAAGCGATCATACTACTAAGTAGATACGCTTATTACCTGACGAACAGGAACAGCTAATCAAAGAGTTAACTGAGGTAAATGGCAAATTCTGCACTCGTCTTCACCGTAGTATGATCCGACTTCCTGTCCTTGCCGGCTTTCATCTTGTCCAGCTCCGTCTGAAGAGTGGCCGCCTTCTTGGCCTCGGCATCTCTCAGCTTCTCCAGCTTCTGTAGAGCGGCCACCTTCTCGGCCTCGGCGGCTCTCAGCTTCTCCTGTAGTTCGGCTGCCTTCTTGGCCTCCGCCTTCCGCTTCTCCAGCTCCTCCTGTAGTGCGGCCGCCTTCTTGGCCTCCGCCTTTGCCTCCTCCTTGGCAATGCTCAGCTCGGCCCTCAATTTTTTCACCTCCGCGACCTTGACGGCTCTCAGCTTCTCCTGATGTGCGGCCGCCTTCTTGGCCTCCTCCTTGGCAACGCTCAGCTCGGCCCTCAAATTTTTCACTTCCGCCTCCACCTTCTGTGCGACCAATTTCTGCATCTTCATCTGCTTCTCCATGACCTGCGATTGATAAGACAACGCCGATGAAGACATGCACATGCACATAATAAACGATGGAAAAGGGATTTGTTTTTTATCAAGCATACCTCAACCAGGGGCATGTTAGCCTCGTCAAGGCTTCTCTTCCTCCCGGAGAACGGCGATCGCTCGTCAGTGTCGGTGTCGGCGTCGGCGTCGGCGTCGGTGTTGGCGTCAGCGTCGGGCCTCGCCGCACCCAACAGCTTTTCCACCGCTGTCGTCTCATTGTCGTCGAGCGCCGGCAGAATCTTAGATTTCTCAGACGGCTCGCCCCACTGCACGGGGCAAGGCCACGACGCCGCCGCCGGCGAGAAGAGGAGGAAATATCTCTTCTTCCAGTTAGCATTGGTACAGGGCAGCTTCGCCGGAAAGGGGTTACGGAAAACATAATCTCTGGTCTTGCGCACCTTCCGCAGGTCGAAGACCTGCCGGAATAATGCCAGTGACGGCTGCACGCCGAAGGAAACACAGCGGTTGTAGAAGATCTTAATATTGACCCAGCCGTTGGGCGTAAGCTGGCTCGGCGCAAGGCCGATGAGTGCGGCAGTCAGATAAGATTAGTATTTTTTTGTGATTTTTTTATTTCAAAGGAAATAAGCTTGGGGGGAAAGGACGAGCGTCCAATGCGTGGGAACACGGATGGGAGCATGCAAGCCCTGTCCCTATGAAGGAAGGAGGGATCCCGTCTGTGGCGTCTGGACGAGGGTCGCCTGCTCCGCCTCCGTGCTCCCTCCCATGCATCTCTACTCCGCTTTTGTGATCCATTCTAATTCTGAAAACTAAAGAAGTTTCACTTCCTGCTTCCAGAGTGCAAAATGGTGCATTTGAATGTCTGTTTGTTAGAAATCCACAACTTTGGTATCTCCTTTTTTTTCATGTGCATATCCTAATAGGTGAGAGCATCAACAAGATTTTGTTGATCTATCATGAACCGGCCGGTTTAGAATATAGGAGCATGTTTTTGCAGTACTAATGCTTGTGGTAAGCCATCTAAGAAATATTTACTGGAAGCATGATTTAGTAAACAAAATATGCCCGACCATCACATCAAGGAAATGTTCCATATACAACTACATGAATTTCTTAGAACAATAAAAATATGGTGCAATGCAACGAAGAATGAAAAGAAAAACATACTCTTTGATTCAGACTTGTTGCTCCCATCCCCTTTCGGTACCAAAAAGTGTTCAAGTTTTGTACCTGATCTGAAATCCAAACCCCTGGCTTGCTGAATGACTCGAGCAGGTCAGAACCACATAGCAGCATTACCTTGACACTTCCTGAGACAAAACCACAAGTCGTAAACAATTGATTTATATACAATGTTATAGTACTGATCAGCTTAGACGTCCTTGCACAGAAGAGTTGTTAACTCTTGAGAGAATGGTCAAGGTACGCTGATGACCTTTCTGCATTGCCTGTATCAAGAACACAAGAATGTGTCCATCAAATGAACACATCATTCGAACTGAAAGTACCTTATGTGATAGTGAAAATCCAATGGTACACATGTACTAATAACATGAAAAATTAGGTTATCATGCATGCATGGATCAACCATCATGAAAGACGAGCTTCCGCATGCCAATTCGCAGAGGCGAACCTGGTGAGCAGCCGGCAAGAGGTCATGACCAGCCCCAAATTGCGAATTCATTCATGAGAATGTGGTGTTAACTACACATTTCCAGTTCCGTCTAGTACCTTCTTCTTGCTAGCATCGGTTCACCAGGGACATGTATCCGGTATCCACCCAGCCCCGACTACCCTTGCTGCTGCAACTCACCCATTGCAAGCTCTGTACGTATGAAACACATCAATAGATGGGGTAATATGTAATCTGTTTTGTTCTGATTCTCAGCCTGTTCTAATATTAACACAACGCTTGATAGTTGCTAAACAGATTTAACAGGTGTTGCGGCTTACAGAACATACCTGTGCGGTGGGAGGGTTGAATCTCCCCGTGGCCACCAACACCACACCACCTCGCCTTCCCCCATCTGTCTCTGCGGTCATCCAGTTGAATAAGGGAACGGATGGTGGTGGATTAGGATGACCATGAATAACGCAAGTGAAGAAATCCAAGATGAGGTTCTTTTCTTTCCTTTTGCTTACAGGTATTTTTCGTCCTGTATCATTATACTTATTATGCCATGTCACTATTTCAAAACTAACTCTATTACTACTGTATAGGACCATATAACATATTTAGATCAAAACTAGTTGTCATTTTAGTGGACTAGGAATAAAATGATGATAATATTAGAAATCAAGACTTGAAAGATGACAAAAACAACACCGACCCCGGATTGTATGATTCTTGATAGACCCCCAAACACATCACCAGAAGTTGAGCTCATCTCACAATCATTTATCCTTGCACCGATTGTCAATCCAACAAACGATGACTTAATAGATGAGCTTTATTTGTCCATCGGTATGATTGATGATGTCCCTTTACTAGAGTAAGACATATTTCTCATATTTTAATAAAGTATGAAGGAAATGAAGTCGAGGAGGAAGTTCTTGATATATATTTTAAAGCATGAAGGGAATGAAGCTCAAACCAATAACCCATCCATCTAATGAAACACCATAGATCGTATCAATAAATGGACCTTCAAGAGATAATGGTGTTTAGTTGTGGTTTTTAAAACAATTATGTGATCATCAATGTTATGTTAAGACATGTATTCAGTATCCACCCAACACCGACTACCCTTGCTGCTGCAAGTCATCCATTGCAAGCTCCTTACGTATGAAACACATCAAGAGATGGGGTAATATGTAATTTATTTTGTCCCGGTGCCCGGGCGGGCCTGCCTCCAGGATATCGCCCGCCGCTGTGCCAGGATTCCGTGCGAGCTCCTCGCCGACCGCATGTACGCCGTGGACTCGTCCCTTTGGGACACATAGTTCCAGGACAAGCACGGCATGCGGCGGTAAACCTTTTTTGCCGGCCGTGGTCGTAGCCCGCCCCGTGTGTCCCAGAGTGCGGCCCGTGCATGCGCCTTGTGTGCGCGCACTGAGTTCGTCAAGAGTGCTCGTCCTGACGCCGACGTCGTCTCCTTCCCCGCCGCTGCCACCCCCGCAGCCTCCCGCCTTGGCGGCCGAGGAGGAGCGGCTCCTGCAATCTGGCATGGAGGACTTCGAGCGGGAGTACAGGCACAATAGGAGGAGGAGTGGGAGGGCCTGCAGGAGATGCTCGAGCTATTGGCCCCCGGAGACGTGCACCGTGTACGTGCCATAGCTGCACGTCAAGCAGGAGGTGAAGGAGGACTGGAGGAGCCACAGAGGAGCGTGCATGGGCGCCGTGGTCATCACCAGCAGCCCCGCCGCCTGCACAGCACAAACGCC
>NC_057797.1:763106908-763120332 GCF_018294505.1 Triticum aestivum | reverse complement strand
GACCTGACGAGCGACGACGAGGATGGTGACGCATGAAGACGGCGGGTGTGACGGCTTGGGCTTATGCGGCGCGCGGAGCAGGAGCTCCCGAGCGTAAGCGCTGGCGTTTGAGCTCGCGCGAGTTAGCTAGGGCCAAACAAACTGGGTGATTTGTTAATTTGCCACGCCTTACTTTTCCCTTTCACAATTTACCACCCATTGTCTCAATGATGGACGGGCCCGGACCCCACTGTCATTCTCGGGAGGAAGAGGGGGAGGGGGGGGAGGGGATTATGAAAGAGGAGGTAAGGGATGGCAAATTATCAAATTTGCCAAACAAACTAGGCCACCCGGCCCAGACGGTCGAGACAAGCCCGTGTGCCGCCGCCCTGCACCGTTCCCACCCTCCTCCTCTCGTTGCCGCACCACCGCGCCCACGCCACGCCACGCCACGGAAAGGGAAGCTTCCAGAGCTCGCGCACGCAACCAAAACCCGAATTCCCCTTCCCCTTCCCCTCTCGCGCGCCCGCCCTCCCTCCATCGTCAGATCTATCCATCCGTAAGCACCCCACCTGCTTTCCACCCGATCCGCGCGACCCTCCCGCCGCCGTCGCCGGCCCTTCATCTGACTCCCCCCTCCCCTCTCCGCCTCCTCGCCGCTGCAGGTGATTCCGTCGGCGGCGGGCCACATGGCGTCCACGGCTGCGGCGGCGCTCGCGGTCACGGACGAGCTGGCCCTGCCGCTCCGCGCGGTGGGGGACCTGGCGGCGGCCGCCGGGGTCTCGCGGGAGGAGGTCGTCGTCATCACGCAGTGCGCCTCGCTCGGTCGGTAACGCCTCCTCCATCTCGCCCCTTTCCCCCTGTCACCCGAACCCGTAGCCGCGATTTCGCTCAACCGTAGCCCAGCCTATGCTAGGGTTAGAACCCGCCTCATGTTTAGACTATAAAATCCGAGGCAGAACATTTGGCTGTTAGCGCACCACTCATGGGCTGCCATATGAATTATCTATTATTACACGCTATGCTATGTGTCCCGGCATCTTTCTTATGGACAAACAATCCAGTTGCTGCGGAGTTCGCAAATCAGGGAGTAAACATTTCATTATTTTTGCTCTTGATGGCTTTTACTTGGACTTTCAGTTTCAGCATGCCACATCCTTGTATAAAACTTAACTCTGTCATGCACCTGTTTGCGCGTATGCCTATGATAGGGTTAGGACCTGCTGCACCTTTACAATAAATACATCTGAGATGATAATATTTCTCGAGGGCTAGGTTAGAATCAGATGTGAGATTGCCCATTGCTTGTCAGCATACTACCTGTGGCTGGTTCTAATTTGGTCTTGTGTTGTGACTTCACTGCTGGTTCAGTTTTGATCAATCTATGTGCACTCCTGGTATGCTTGATTGGGGTTCACCTTTGCTGTTGTTGTAGTTTCTGATTTGAAGCTTATGCCTCGCATGCTAATTGCCCAGTTCTCAAGTGTCACTCTACCTATCTATCTGTTAAATATAAGCTAAGATAATACACATAAAACACATACTACCAATTGAGAAAGGAAAAAAAAAAGGTTGGTATTCTCGCTTTAATCGCGAGAGAAAAAGAGAGAAAATCATTTTCCCATCAGGACATCACTCATGCACTTATGTAGTGCTAGTGCAAACTATGTAATTTAGCTAATGTCTGTTGAGAGGACAGATGTTTTATTGTGGTGTCATAACGCTGGGAGGAGTAACACATAGCTGTGTTCACTTATCATTCTGCTATGCTTCAGATTATACGATCAGAGCGAATAATATTTGATATCTAGACTTGATAGGTTTAAACTTATTCTACATACGACAATCTTTGCTAACTCGAGTGTTACTCTACACATGTAAAGAATACACAGAAAACACATATGTACTTGCTGGTTAAAAACGTGGAAAAAAGCGACGCCTATATTCTCGTTTCGGTTGGGAGAAAAATATACTAGTATATCTCACAGAATAGAACATTTGGCTATTAGGCTACCACTCAATGGTCTGCTATATGAATTGCCATTACACTATGTTATTTGTCCCAACGTCTTTCTTATGGACAGGCAATCTAATTGTTGTGTAGTTCTAGTTCACAAATCTGGGATTTGACATGCGTTGTTTTTGCTCTTGATGACTCTTACGTAGACTTCAGTTTCAATATGACACATCCTTGTATATAAAACTGAAGTCTGTCATGTACCTGTTTGTAGAACTTTGTTGTAAACATGGTTCTCAGGTGGGACCCGTAGCCACGCACATGCCTATGCTAGGGTTGGAATCCGCTGCATGTTCAGAATAAGTAACATCTGGGGGATAATATTTCTCAAGGGATAGGCTAGAATCAGATTTGATGCTTGCCCCTTTCTTATCAGCACACTGCCTGTGTGCTGGTCCTAATTTAGTCTTTTGTTCCAACTTCGCGGCAGTTCAATTTTGAGCAATCTATGTGCACTCCTGATATGCTGGATTGGAGTTTACCTTTGCTGCTGCTTTAGTTTCTGACTTGAAGCTCCTCATGCTAATTGCCCAGTTCTTTCAAATATAAGAATACACACAAAACACATACGGTTGGAAAACAAAAGGTAGGTTGGTATTCTCTCTTTAATCGCGAAAGAAATTGAGAGAAAATATGTTCCCTACGAGGCTATCCATTCGTGGACTTCAATGTAGTGCTAATTCACACTATGTAAATCAACCAGAATTTGTAGTGTCAACATACCATCCATTGTGTCTCAGAAGCTGGGGTGTAAACGCTTAGTTTAGTTAGTTGCATTCGGTTCTTATTATGCTATGTTTCTGTATGCCATATCCTTGTACAGTATAAAATTCAGTTTGTCATAAATCTGATATATACATTTGTTGTCAACATGGGTCAGGTGGGAAGTTGCCTTTTGATGATGCATCGGTGGGTGCTGTTCTATCTGTCATAAAAAATGTGGAGAGCTTTGGGGATAAGTTGGTTGCTGAAATTAGCCGAGTGCTGAAAGCTGGTGGAATTGTGCTGGTACAGAGCTTCACACCCTCTGCTGATCAGAAGGTAAATTGTGTGTCTGTTTTTGCTCACATTCACTGTATTTTAAATTTAGCACAGCCTGATTCTCTATTTTCCTCTGCATTAGCCAAACAATTATATCGAGCGCCAGCTACTCATGGGTGGTTTTGTTGAAGTGCAAGCTTCTGCCACAAGCTCGCAGGATAGTGTGCAATCTGTTACTGTGAGTATGGCACATTGTGTTAAGGCTACTGTACATGCTATTCTCTATGATAAGTGCTAACTCGAATCACTTGCAGATCAAGGCAAAGAAGCCCTCCTGGAGTATGGGTTCTTCCTTCCCCCTGAAGAAAGCAGTAAAGGCTCTTCCAAAGATTGAAATTGACGATGATGATGAACTGATTGACGAAGACAGCCTCTTGACTGAGGAGGACTTGAAGAAGCCACAGCTTCCAGTTGGTAAAGCCAACAAATCCTCGATCTTGTTTAAATATTGTGAAGATGTTCTATTTAGGTTTAGATGCTGAAAGTTTTGCTGTTGCTTCATCAGTAGGAGATTGTGAGGTGGGAGCTACAAAGAAGGCGTGCAAGAACTGCAGTTGTGGCAGGGCCGAGGCTGAGCAGAAGGTGGAGAAGCTGGGGCTCACTGCAGAACAGATTGATAACCCTGTCTCAGCTTGTGGCAGTGTAAGTACAATTGCTTCTTTGTAGACATAAAATGCCAAATGGTGATTTCCACTGGTCGTTGCATGCATGTGGTCAACTGAATATCTCACATTATTCTCTGTGAACCTGCAATTTCAGTGTGGGTTGGGCGATGCGTTCCGATGCAGCACCTGCCCATACAGAGGCCTGGCGCCGTTCAAGTTGGGCGAGAAGGTAACCAATCACTCTCTTCAACCCTAGCTAGACTCATGAAGTTGGTTTTGTTTCGATGTGATATGCTTGCTGACTCCTCCGTTTCCTCTCCAGGTTACCTTGTCTGACAACTTCCTCTCAGCCGACATATGATGATGGACAGCAGCTGCGGATATGAAATGCGCCTTGTTCGATTTGTTGGTTCGTTAGGAAGATATATCTGCGTATTTTTCGTGGTGATGGTGGTTACAGCAAAAGAAGAGTGCGTTTGGAGTAGCAGCTCGTGTTAGCATGTCGTGCGTGTCCTTGCTCTCCCACCTAGGCTGAAGCGAGAATTGGATCGTGTGTGCGCCTCTGTATTCGGCAAGAAGATTACATGCATGTAATTTGACGAAGAAACATATGATGGAAAGACTTTGGTCTGCTACATGTTCTTGTTTTGCTCCCAAATAATTTACCTGACTATATATATTGGTATGTGGTTTATATTGGAATCTTTAAAAGGACTTATATTTAGGGATGGAGAGAGTAGTAATTAAATAAAAGGTTAACAAATTCTAATTATTTTAAATAAACTTAACCTTCCAATGTACTTGTAAAAAAATTCACAAAAAGGAAAAATATCTTGTTGACTTCTTTTCAGAAAAGACAAAGAAAGGTCAAAATAGTGTGAATAGTTACCTATAATAACTAGCAAACATTTTTTTTGCTTTGAAGTCAATGCTGGTTTTCTATTCGTGAAAATTTATATACTTGTGCAAAAGAAAGTCAGGTTTATTGTGAGTTTAAAAAAATCAGGTTATATATAAAAACTTTCAAACTTTGTTGACCTTTTCTAATTATTAATTTCTTTTGTCATATGAGATGTATAAGGTATTTCCCAGTATCTGTGTTATTTTGCCATATGTTACATTAGTCATTGTACTATACACTTGGGTTGTTGTGTGTTAAAGCATCTACAGCAGGAACCCGCAAATTTGGGTCCTCAAACGTCTGCGGATGTGCAAGCGGATAGTGATCTGCCAGGCTTTAAAATTTACCATTTGCAATCACATACTTTATTTTTAAAATAGATGATCATCACGTCTGTCTTGGGCCGGCGGGGCTGTCAGAACACACCGAAAAATACTTCAAATTTTCACATCTGTATTAGGCCCATCTAGCCGCATGACGAGCAAGTCAGTCAGCTTAAATAGCCGGATCATCCAGAAGCGGTAGGCTTTTGACATCATTGCATACTTTCTTAATAGGATAGACCATCAATACGAATGATATATACTTTCTTAAGAGGATAGACCATCAATACGAATGATATATATTTATCACATAGAAGATTCATAGTCATGGTTGACGAGGGAAACATTCACGTTAGCATTGTTTTATTTTCTTCTAAAATAAAAATTTATTATCACCGTAGTAAGGGTATCAATATATACTAATGAGACGAACTTGACACTCGATGAACAGTCGTCGATCAATGAAAATGCAATCTAGTGTCAAGTTATCTCGTTCACGCAATGAGAATTGATTGACCTATGCAACAACATAGAAGCTTGCTGTCATCCGCCGACGCGGCTATTTAAGCCGGCCGCGTCCGCCTCGCGCGGCTACATGAAACTAAAATTTGGGTGTGGCAATGAGAGACAAATGAGCTTCAGTGGCTGTAGGTGGGACCGCTACGACTTACAGCGAGGTCGGCGGACATGTGCAGACACCCGATATCCACATCATTTTTGGACTGGATATGAGAGAGGCCGTTGTCCGGATGTTTGAGACGGGTTTAGATCATCCGGCGGATGCTCTTAGGCTGGTCATAATGGGAATATCGTAGGTAGTATCATGCATGCCAACTAAGCAATCTTGATGAAGTGACATGGAATTAAATGAAAAAAGAGAGGCTTGAGTATCATATCATGATACCGTATCATATTAAATGATGTGCTAATTTGTGTCATGCATGACAATAAATGTAGTCCTATATGATACCAACATATGATATTATGCATTAGGGATGTAGTATCATACGCTAGTACTCCATCCTTTCCGGTTTATAAGGCTCAATTCAAAAATCTCATCAATCAAGGTAGATGATGAGTGGTGAAATATTTTTTGTAGTTTGCAAAAGCATTCAATTAATGCTTTTGTTTTTCTCAAAAAATTATGTTTTCAAATGTATTAATTGCAATGCATGTATGCATAAAATGCATGTATTGATCAGTTTTCTCTTAATACTTGAATGCAATGATTTAATGCACCTTGAAGTCTGAACATGTGATAGGAAACAACCAAATTAAGCCTTATAAAATGAAAAAAACTAAAATTTTAAGATAAACCTTATAAACCAAAAAAAAAGAAGTATCGTATGTATGATACTACTCTATGATTCTCGTCGGAAGAAAAGTGGGATGTAGTAGTAGGAATCGTTCGAGGCGTGGATGAAGCTAACTTTTCAGACTGAAACCAGCCGAACTCCTAGTCATAGGACCAAACCGGCCGGACCGGTTCGCGCCGCACCACCTAGACCGACCGACTTGTCGTCGTCCACCATTGGTCACGCGGCGTGTAATATTTTAACTTTTTCTCGCCGCCTCGCTTTCCTCCTCCTTCCCTCGAATCCTTCGTCGCCCAGTCGTGGTCTCGTGGAACCACTCCACCACCACCAGGTCCGTCCGCTCCGCTCCGCTGGCGACGGAGATTTGCGCCTCGGTTGCTCCCCCTCTTCCTCGCCCCCTCCCGCTGCCGCAAGCTTCGGCCGAGTTCCCGGCCGCCTCCGATCTCTCATCATCGCTCCCAGACCCCGCCGCCGCCGGATCTGCTCCGGCGATGGGGGAGCAGCCGCCGCAGCAGGAGCCGCTCCTCGAGGTACTTCTCCCCCCTTCTTCTTCCCTCCCCTCTCTCCCCAAACACGCTCGCGCGCGAATCGGTAGGTGCCGCCAGCGGTTTCGAGCTTCCGCACCCTATCCCCCGTCCCCGTGTGCGCGGTTGGACCGTCCCGGACGCTGGCTGTCGCCCAAGCTTGGCCCCCATCCCCTCTCCCGGCCCCCTTCCGCTCCGTTCAGCGACATGGTAGGGATGAACACAACTCACGAGCAATGAGCGGGGCAGCACAATTTTTTTTTGGCGATGAAAAAGGAGTTTTATTTCAAATTGATAAGAGTTACAGTCGAGATACATGGTGTTCCTAGATGCATGCACACAGCCGTGGTACACTCCATGCGACTATAATTCATCTTGTACATGATGATAGAGTTGTGAGGAGAGCAGCACAAGTCATCTGCTCTGCTCTATGCAACTCATGAAACAAACAGTGCTGCTGTAATTCTTTCCCTGTTATTATTAGTCTCACGGTTTGGCTACGAAGGTTGCTCTTGCTCCTGCAGAATAGGGCTTTGATGTCGTCAATTTGGCTCGAGATCACACTAGGCTGTGAGGCTGTATGTAACCAAGGTCACCACTAAAACATACTTACTGCAAGGTCAATGTAGACAGGAAATTTTGGGCATGTTTGCCTTTATTTAGGCTAACTTACTTACTATATACTTCTTCAGATATGCAGCAGGTAGCTACAAAGGGATTAATAACTGTAAAGTATGCAGAAATTCATCTCAAAATTGCTCCTATGACATCAGCCTCGGTAGATTAGGGCCGTGTTTTCAGTTTATGTTACTTGGATTGTGAACTGAGGCACCAAGTGCACTAGTCTCTTGCGAAGGCCCATTAGTGGAAACCTATTTTAAACATGTAAAATCCAATGCTTTATTTTATAGCTCACCAATATAAACTAAATTTCTTAAAACTCAAATTATTGTGCGTATGGATTACTGCACTCCTGTGTTACCAAGGCCACCAATAATTGTTTCTGACTTCGGTCAAAGTTACTCTGTAAAGAGTGATATTTATACAATCTGTAGGACAAACAACAACTCAGAACTCTCAAGCCTGCGTGCTATGGTTAGCAACACAATGAAAACATTTTAAATTATCCTGCAGCAATGCGCTAATCACCATCCTCCTTCCGTTTAGGTAGAACAATGTGTGACGTCCATACCGGAAGATCATGAAGCCACTTGCTGGGGCTGTGGTCTTCGGCTCGTTTTTTCAAGTTATTCACCTGTCTATAAGTGTGGCTGGTGTGGAGCAGTCACCCAAGGCAACCAAACTTCAAGAAAACCTGACAGTGTATGCTTTTCTCACTGGAGGCGTTTCCGGGATGGGTTCTTTGTGATTGTGCTCGTCCTCTTCATGCTCTTCGTTATATGTAAGTTCTAAATCTCTCACTGTCATTTTCTGAAATGAGGACTTATCTGTTTATTCATGTAAGTTATGGTTCTAATATGTTTGAAGTGTTCCATAGAACTGCTGTTTGATTTTGTTTCCTTTTTGCCGTTTCACAGGTGGCGGGGTCTGGGCGGTGTATCCAGTTGTTTTCTCAATCAGCATCTTCTGTGGCATGTTTCACTGCACAGTCACAGCTCTCTTATCTATATTTACAATTGCAAGTTATTGTTTGGCCTCTTTCAAGTCTGCTGGTGCACCACCAGGCATACGTTGGGGAAGCTATCCCATGGTTGGAAAAAATGATCTTGAGAACTATACTTTCTGTACATATTGTAGTAAACCTAAACCCCCAAGAGCACATCACTGCCGATCTTGTAAAACATGTGTGATAGACATGGATCATCATTGCCCATTTGTAAGTTGGATAAATTTGACCAGAATGATATATTGATATATTTTGCACTCTGTTGTATCGTGAATTGTTGCTAATTAGGTTTGTCTTGTTTTATTTGCCTTTTTGTTGTGTTCATCTGCAGATTGGGAACTGTGTGGGAGCTTCAAATCACCAAGCTTTTGTCATTTTTCTCATCTCTGTGGTCACGAGTTGCAGTTATGCTGCTATTATGACCATTTATGCAAGTTATCTTATATGGCCCCCTCTAGAGTTTCCAAATGTATCATCATATGGTCAAATGGGTTCTAAGAAAGTACTGATGGAGATCATTACTAGCGTGGCCAGTTCTGCATTCTTCTTATCAGCAAGGGGTATAATTCTGGTATATCTTGCATTTGCCAGTCTATCAGTTAATGCGGGTATAGCTGTGTTGCTGTGCCAGCAACTTAGCTTAATATATGAAGGAAATACATATCTTAGCCATATAAGCTCACCAACTGATATTCATGGAGAGAAAGGATTGCGAAATCTTGTTCGATTTTTTGGGTGCCCCTACCCTCTTTCTAGACTATTGTTGGGCTACACCAACACTGGCAAGTCGCAGAACAATTCAGGCTCAAAACTTCTTTAGAGGTATGCATCCCATTTCTTCAAGCAATGTTTACTTACCTGGTGTCATTGTTTCATCCTTTCATATGTAGACCCGCTCTTGTATGCACAAGATAAATCTCCTTTCAGTTGTCCCACTTTTGTTAAGTTGATATACAGTACACTCCACTGTCAATTTTCTTTCCACTTGGCCTTATCAAAATGCACAGATTCGGTATTCTACATTATGGGCTTCAAAGGCCTCTTTGCCAGTTGCACCTTTACATATTCTAACTAAGTAGACTAGTCTGTGACAATAAAGTAAATGATTAATTGACCACTACTTGCCGGTGGTTGGTTTATGTTATAATACTATTCAACGTGTTCTTTCAAGATTGGTGGTGGATACACCAGTATGCACTATAGGCTGTTTTGCCAGCCTTCAGGACTGTATATTGATAACTATGAATTCTCATCTAGATTATGTAATTAGTGGGTCCCTTCTAAAATATCATAGCGTTGTTGCAAATGACAGATCTTTGCTGATTTTACAAACCTGTTTGACAGAATTTGGTAAATTGATTAGACCAAGGGAATATGTTTGAAGGTTTCATTGTGTGACTTACTGAGCTATATAATGGATAAAATGGTTATTATTTTAATAGTAACTTTAGCTGACCACCGCACACAGAATGGAAGGTGGAGCTAGTTAGTAGCCTGTAAGGCATCTGGCCATAATACTATTGGTTCCTCAGTTTCCGTATTCTGTAAACGCCAAGCAATCATGGTATTTTCTGATCCTTCGAATCGTAGACTGAAACAGAGGTTTTGTTTACATGCAGGCTCCATTGCTGCTGCCCAATAGCCAGTTAGTCTGTACAACTGAAGCTGGTGATGTAAAATAGAAGTGATGTACATGATAATTCCTAATCTATAAGGGGGGCTTTGTTACAAAGATTTTCTTTTGGATTCAGTAGTAAAATGGCTGTCTTCAGGTGGATGTTTCACTGGTCTCGTTGCTTTACTCGAACAGATGCTGAAATACAATGTGGTCCTATCTGTTCATTTCCTACAGATGATCTTGCTGCTCTGGTGAATTGCAGTATCTGGAATTCTGATAGTGGTGGAGTCTTTGCTCCAGTAGAAATCATGGTGAAGAAGTGAAGGTTAATTGTGATTTACAGTGACTCTGAATGATGCTGTGAAGGTGCAGAATGCTTGGGCGACATCTCTTGGCTGTCAAAATATACTGACATGTATAGGAAAAGAAACCCAACACTTGTTTTTCTTTAAACCATTTATATTAATCATACTGAAGTAGCCTTGGTAACCATGGTCGTCAACTCCATACAACAGGATTACCTGTGCTGTAATCCTTATGCATCTAGCGTTGTTGAACAGATGCGCATCCTGTGATATTAACGTATGCTGTGCATCATGGTCGCTAACTTATCTCTTCTTGTCAGTCAATACATGTTTGCTGTCAGCACCATACAGGCTCCGGTAGTACTCCCTCCATTCCACAATGTAATACGTCTACGCTTTTCGAGATCTAAGTTTGACCATGAATTTAACCAACGAGACCAACGGAATTGATATTTTTCAGTCGGTTCGTGTGTTCCGAGGCCCTTGCACTGGCTGCAGATTTGAATCTTCATCGAGTTTGAATACTGATTTTGTGGTAGAGGTAAATCACTTGAAGGATAATTATTTGCGCCCCTCGGGAGGGAATCCAACTTTGAAGCACACAGCTTCGCCAAACTGGGCTCCCTGTTGGACGTCATGTTTGGTTTTTAACCACTCCTGCTATTATTTGCATTGATGTCAAAATGTTAAGTCTTAAATAAATGGGGGTGATTTCTCAAAAAAAAAGAGGTGTAGTCATTTTTAGCTAGAACATGACATCGGCTCGGATGCTGCTCTGCTTGTCCGCCCCGATCCCATGAGGCCCCCAATTGTTTCTACCGTCATTGAGCTACTCCATCTCTTCACTCCCTTGGCGGCCCCATGTTTCTTAACTAGATAATGCCCCCTGCATTGTTGCGGAACCTTGTTAGAAGAAATGCACAAATAAATAATTGCTACAAATGACTAAATCTAATTGAAATCAAATATAAACTTTTGAATTATA
Organism: Triticum aestivum; assembly: GCF_018294505.1. NCBI lineage: Eukaryota > Viridiplantae > Streptophyta > Magnoliopsida > Poales > Poaceae > Triticum > Triticum aestivum. The sequence continues at coordinate 763,109,091 of NC_057797.1, read as the reverse complement.
TGACAATCAAGACAGATGGAGCATCTAAAAAGAGAGAAACTCTTTTCAATAAAGATATGCATAAATAGTTGCTAAAAATGACTAAATCTAATGGAAACCAAATATAGGCTTTTGAATTAGCAACTATAATATGATTTCCATTTCTTTGTCACTTTCTGATCACTTTTGTTTTGGTGTTCAATAATCCTTAACAAAAGTTGTGTTATTTGGTCTGACGCATACTCTATACCCTAAACATGCGAGGAGCTATAAGATGGCCCTAGTGCGGTTGTTTCTATCAATCAGTGTCTACTCTCAGTGAGGTTGTTTCTGTCAAGCTTGACATTGCGAGAATACACAAGTTCCTGAGACTCATACTAATTGTGCCACTGAGTCGATGCTCGAACTAGTTGTGCATAGCATCGTCACCTTCATGTCAAAGCAGGCAACATCAAGCCACTCGTTGCACAGGTTGTTACACAACAGAAAGTAAAGTACCTATGCTGACAATTTTGAAATTTCTACTCACATATTGTGGCAATGTCACATCCCATCGCCACTATTTCTAACCCTTTTTGTTGGAGTGCTTACCATTAATCCTCAATTGTGAAAGTTAGATAAGAAATAAAAATCAGTCTTGATGTGTGAAACTGTATCTTCAACGGTAATCCAACCGGCTTATTAGATCGCCTGAAGTCTTCTTCCTAGATCTGCACAATTGCTTTTGGATATCAATCTATTCCTACCCCCACACTTCCTTCAGTTTTGTACCACTTCATTAGCCATTATGCATTAGGCCTTGTTCGGTTAATTCCCACCACAAGGGGATTGAAGAGGATTGGAGGGGTTTGATGCGGATTTTGACTTGCTGGGGATTTAATCCCTGCCAATCTGCTCCAAACCCCTCAAACCCCGTGGAACCGAACAAGGCCTTAGGGAAGTTTGGACAATTTAAGAAGCTCGAGCTGATTATGTCTACAGATGTTGTTAAGTTCACGGACACAACCACATATAGGATTAAAACCATAAATGCATTTTTCCAAGGATGGATTTTATTGGCTCAAAATGAAGCATTAAGATGATACGAACACAATGAGTACACACCCGGTCTCTGCATAGTTAGAATGCACACAACCAACACCAACACACGCATGCATGCACAAAAAATAAAGCTATGTGCAGGTGAGGAAAAAAGAAACACCCCAAAGCGACCAGTTCTGTGTTTGACAAACTGAATAATGAGCATATCTGCACCAACCATCTCATGACACCACACGGACGATAAGGTTTCTTCAATAGCAACCTCTTCAGGAAAGCATCGACGCTCAAGTGTCGTCGTCACCGAATCCAACCACACAAGGCAAGAATATAGGTTTTCACCCTGAAGAAGCAGTTCGAGCATATCCGAGCAATGCCTTCAACAATGTAAGGACATAAAATGATCACCATTGCCAGGTATAACCACCTTGGGTTAGACCTAGGCTTTCACCCCGGAGCTCGAGTGGCACCACCATCGGCATCACTCATGTATTGTCGTCACCACTTTTTTGTGATCCAGCAGCTACATGCCATGTGGTCGCAATCGCTGCACAACCATCCCTCCGTGTCAAGCCATCTTCCATAATTTGCATCTCACCGTCGAAGTCAACCACCGAATCTAAAGAAAAGAAACCTCATGAAGACTTTTCAGTGGTAATTACACAACAACAAAGCCGATGCACATCTGACCTTGATCAGCACAAGGCGGGCGATGGGCGACAACCTAGCCTATGTCAGGACAGCCCACTTGCCAAGCAACCATCGTACGCCGGAGGACTGCAGGGAACACACTGCAACATCAAAGCCTTCGATTCCTAGAGATGGGGCACCAGAGGAAACCGAAGCACCAGTTCCATCTGCAATGTGTCGTCGTCCTGCAAGGGAGCAGGCGCCTCAGCCAGGGACATGCGCAGCAGGTACCTGTTGCCGGGCTCCGGACTCGGGAGTCCTGATGGTGATGGATGGAGGGCGGGAGAGAAGTGGGACACGACCCTAGAAACCTAGCCACCACCGTCTGGAAGCCGCTGCCGACAACGACGACGAGGAGAAGGCCTAGTGTGTTGGCATCGTTCGGTCGCCTCGTGCTAGGGCACCAGTTTTCAGGAGTAGATGCAAACCAGAAATGCATAGCGAGTGTGTCATGTAAAAACTCACATGTGAGAGTT
>NC_057797.1:763073106-763106697 GCF_018294505.1 Triticum aestivum | reverse complement strand
GGGGGGGGGGGGCTATAGTCCCCACCCATTACCCCTCTTTAACACAAGGCATGGAAGAAGCATAGCTAAGATACCTTAAAGGTACAACATACCTCCACTATGTCGTATCATTCAGTGCGGCGGATGCCTTCATATCATGACCAGTCCTGTCAGAGAAGTTCCAAATTAGGCTAATTCCATGTCTGTGTTGACTATGAGGATGTGCTCATGGAGGTTCCACCCATCACGTGGGTGATTAAGTGCTTCCTTCCTCCCATCTGCTTCTTCTAACGCGACACGACCTCTCCGATAGTAAATCAGGTTTTGGACATACGCTTCTTAAAATATTTTACGTGCATAAATAAAATTGTAAAAAAGGACTAAGCATTAGTTAATTCTCAGTCGACTGAGAAGTCTCCTTTTTGTTTAATTCCCGTTGGATGTTTTCGCGAATGAAAAACTTTTTGCCATGATGGGCAGAGCCGCCTCTCTTTTAGTAGAGGGCGGAGCTGCCTGGACCCAGCGCCAGGGCTATATGTCGCCAGTACAAATTCTTAATAGGAATTGCCTACGGGCGACAGTAGTGGCCTGAACCACTTTTCTGCTTGGTATTGAGTGTGTAGGTTCACTTAGTTCTCCCTCGTAGCGATCGCAATACAATTTGCTTGCTCTGTTTTTTCTTTTTTTCTTTGTTTTCTTTTGCTTTTCGTTCAGTAGTTTGTTCTTTTCACTGAATTGCTGTTTTTCTTTTTCTTCTTCTTTTTATGCTTTGGTTTACTTTTTTTATTCAATTGTGTTTTCTTTCTTTTTTACTTTTTTCCTTCATTATACTCCAGTTTTCTTTGGTTTCTTCATTTTGTTTCTGTTTTTTTGTTGGTTTTTCATTGGTTTTGTTTTTCCAATATGTGTATACTTTTGATCATACATGTTTTTATATATTTAAAACATTTGTTTTATACCTGTTTCACATTTTTCAAATATTTTTTTACGGAAACATGTTTTGATTTTTTTTTCAAACACGTTTTAACTATTGTTTTCAAATACATGATGAAATATTTTTTGAATGGTAACTTTTTTGCACTATGTAAACATTTTTTGTACATTGTAAAACATTTTTTGAAAATGCCATGAACACATTTTTTTTAAACTTGTGAAGATATTTTTGAATGTGTCATACATATTTTGAATGTTTGAAACATTTCTATTGAATTACACAAACATTTTTTTAGTTTGTATAAACAATTTTGTAAAATGTCACGTACATTTCTATTGAAATGTGCGACATTTTATGTTTGTCACATTTTCCGTACATATGATTAATATTTGCGTACATATGTGTGGCATTTTCCATACATATGACTAAAATTTTCCGTATACATGATTAACACTATTTTAGTTTTTCCATTCACATTTATACATTTGTGTATACGTGAGGGACATTTTTCTATACATGTTTAACATTTTTCAAGACTAACATTGTACAAACATTTTTTTTGAAAATGTCTTGAACACATTTTTGAAAATTGTGATTTTTTACTAAATGCAATGCACATGTTCTTTTAATTTACAGAGTCATTTTTTTGAATTACACGGACATTGTTTTTACAGTGTATAAACATTTTTCATACACATGATTAACATTTCTCATACACACGATTAACAATTTCAAATTTTTTATTGACACTATAAATTTTCATATATACATCAAAAACATTTTTCTATACACGTTTAACGTTCTTCAAATGCAAAATAAACATTTTTAAATTTTATGTAAAGTATTTTAATATGCATTAGAATTATGTAAACAAAAACAAAAGATAAAAAATGGAAAACAAAAATGTGAATAAGAACATAATTAAATACACACACATGTGCGCGCGCGCACACACACACACCAAAGCAACTTGACGTCGGCACACATGCCGTGGTGACTAGGCCCTTCGAAAACCTGCACCCAGCAGGCGAGCCGCTCCCTGGACCGAGTACTTTCTCCAACGATGCTATACACACGACACATGTGCACGATTTGTGGACGATGTAGTTAATCAAGCCGTTGGTTTGTGGGAATAAACTGCAGGACACCGTCTGATTTTGAATCGTGCATGAATCGGCCACGCACGCGTCGTGCGCAAAGCAGTTTCGTACTTTCTCTCCCTCATCATGAATATACGGGCTGAGTTAGCACAAGGTTCTTTTAGAGAAAATACGTCTATGTTCTAGGAATATGTCATCCCTGACTTTATTTCTCACTCCATTGTAAACGAATAAGGTCTTTTATGTTTTAAAAAGGGGCTGGGCTGCAATCTTAGGATTGTTGTGTCCTTTGTATGAGGCCTAAGTTTTGAGTTGAACGCTGTTTCATTCTGAATTTACTCTTTATATGCCCTTTTCAGAGCAATTTACACTTTCAGTTAAAGAATGTACTCTTTATGTTATGTTTACAAATTGGGAATCGCTCAGCATCAACCGGTTGAAAAGAGTCATTGCGTCTGTCGTCTTTGTTGCAACATGTGTCTATGTGGGCCACACGAACATCTCCACCATCCCCCCTTTTCTATAACAAGGCCCAACTGCATCATCTTCTCCCCCACGACTCTAATCTCTCTTTCTCTCGCATCTCCTGCTACAGATTGGACGGGGCGTTGGCAGCCGGCCGCCGCCGCCTCCCATACCGTGCTGCCGGCTGCCCCGCCACTCACATCTCTCCTACGCCACATCTAGACCGGGGTCGCCGAGCCACAACCCGACGTTGGCGACAGTGCCTGAGATCCGCGCGACCCGGTTGTCGCTCCAGTGACGCGCGGCGCAGCGCACAGCCTCATCATCGACGTTGTCGGTGTCCGGGGTGCCCTCCCTGTTGGATCCGTCCCAGCCCCGCGCGGCGCGTTTACGGTCAGGGCGGCGGGCTGTCGGCTGTTGCCGGTCACGACGAGGCATTTGGGAGGTTAAGCACCATCGTTGCAACGCTATCGATGTTTTTGAAAAAATTGTTTTAGTTGCAATAGTCAATTTTTTTTTTTGAAAAAAAGCTCTTGTTGCAAAGAGGGATCATAAGGGGAGATGCTTTGCACCATCAATGTTTGTGAACAAAGCTTTTGTTACAATCGTCATATATCTTTATGAAACAAAGCTTTTATTGCGATAGTCAGACGTGTTCTTGAAACAAACCTCTTGTTGCAATAGTCACCGTTATTTTCAAAACAATACCCTTGTTGCAAAGAGGGATTGTACATCCGCCGAGCAATGCGTAGCACGCCCCTTACAAATTACGAGAGTGGAAAAATTACGGAGCGCTGGAGGGGTGGATCTGGGCTAGCTCCTTCCATCACATGCTTGGTAGCTTCGACCGCAAGCTAGCGACCGATGTGCATATGGCTCCTATCGGTTTGTCCTCTCCTCGCTCGCGTCGCATGCGCGTGCCTGCTTCGTTGTCTTGTCCCCGGAAGCCAGGGAGGCATACGCATCCCATCCAATAATTAATCTTCGAGATCGGAGCAACCGCGTACGAGCTACGTGACACACATCTCTCCATCCGTGATCCGTCTCTCTGCCGTGGATTAACCTACGTAGTACCACTCTGCTAATATCCCGCCGTCACATGGCCACATGCATGCTTCATGCTTGGAGATCGATCCATGGACATGCCCTGATTATACTCTCCTCATTCCGTGGTAGTTTTAACGTAGGAGGCTGCGGGCCGAACGTTACAGCTTCGTACGAGCGCATAATTAAATCGATTGTTTAGTCTTGTTCCCGCTGGAATTTTAGTTTGCCTTGGTTGCATGCATGCACATGCTGGCACGACGTGCAGAAACCGCGCATTCGTAATAAACTGAACTAGACCAATTCACCACCTTGCAATGCAAAATCAAGTCAACAAATAGTAAATGCATAACAAAAGATATAGAGAGTGCTTGGATTCAAGGGATTTATTTTAGCCTGACTAAAAATAGTCTTTTTAAAAGGCCAAAATTCCCAACAACCCTGACTAAAGAGGGGCTAAAATTAATCTTGAGACTAAATTTTTTAGTCAAGGGTACCCTTACTAAAATGTGGATTAGTCTTTTCTCTCCTCATTTAACTCCTCTTCTTAACACATGCGAGTTCTGGATTGGATGGTTTGAAGGATAATTTTAGTCTCTTTAGTATTTAAATCCAAGCATAAATAAGGCTAGCAAGTTTTAATCCACTACTTTCAGTCATGAGACTAAAACGTATTCAAGCATCCTCATACTTTCATCCGTTTCAAAATAGACGACTCAATTTTGGACCAGATGACTCAACTTTGTACTAGAGTTAATACAAAGTTGAATCATCTATTTTGAAACGGAAGGAGTATATACGGCTAGGCATGTTGCTGCCATGTGCCAGCTCGCTTGCACCCGTGCCGGCGGTGGCCACTGGCCGGCCGGGTGCGAATATATATACTAAGCACCATGTCTCTGGTCGACGCAGTCTCTACATGTTGTACACAGACGCAGCTACTACGGCAACGGAGAGGAAGTAACCCAGCAAGCAAACAACAGTAATATATATACTACCACTGCACTGCTCGATCGGACGGCACGCTGCCGCCCGCTCGATCGTCTTTACAGCGCGAAAAGATTCATTTCCTTCACGACACGCACATGCGCGGCGCTACTGATCTTCCGATCCGATCCCCATCCCTCGTAGAAGGAGGAGGAGGAGGAGAATAATCAAGAGACGGACAATCAATAATGCCATGCAGGCACGATGTGCAGAAAACCCTAGCATTGTAAACTGAACTAAGACCAGTTCACCGCCTTGCAAAGTCAAGTCAACAAGTAGTAAATGCATCACAAAAGAGATATATGCGCGGCTAGGCATGTTGCTGCCATGTGGCAGCTCGCTTGCACCCTTCTCCGGCACCGGCGGTGGCCACTGGCCGGCCGGCCTGCCGGGTGCGAATATATATGCTAAGAACCATGTCTCCATCTGGCTGCGATGGTCAGAGCAACTCCAAACGCGCCGACCCAAATGAACGGTATTTTTGCCTTTTTTTTGTTCGTTTCGGTCCGCCGTCTGCTCGGCGTTCGTTTTCTTTTTGATTTGGATCGGCATTGCGTCTAATGCACCGACCCATATTTGCCGACGTGGCTGGCTGGCCGTCCTTTTTCAACAAATATGTACACATTTTGCATTATTTCACAAGCAAACATATAAAACATAGCATAGTTCAGAACCAAATAAAGCATAGTTACAAAACCAACTAAATTAAGTATAGTTTTACAAGCCCAATAAAAAATAAATTGTCTCAAATACATGTGAAAAGAAGATATCTATTGGTTGCCAACATGAGCCCATATATGATTAATTAAATTATTTTGCAGCTGCATGTGAGTTTTTCAATCACGCATTTCATGATGAAATTGGGTGAACTGTTCAAACGTTGCCGCTCCTCCATGCTCAGGCAAACCATTCTCACCCTAAAACGGAAATCCTTGATCGTAGATACTTTCCGGGTGCTCATCTTCTACGATCATATTGTGCATGATCACACAAGCAGGCATCACCTCCTATAGCTGTACCTTGAGGAGTCGGCTCTCTCAAGTTCTCAGGGCCGAATACAACAATCACAGCCTTGCAGAACTTGTACATGGAGTCTAGGAATGTGGACTCGCTCATACGGACGCACTCATCAATAAGATCATCGGGCACTCCGTATGCAATCATCCGGATGGCTGCAGTGAATTTCTGATAAGATGAGAAGCCAATCTTTCCAAGGGTGTCCTCTTTGCACTCGAAAAAGTTATCATATCCGACCACTCCCTCTCTAATACGGTTGAAAACATGCCTACCCATACAAAAACGCCGCCAGAATTTCTGATGTTTGAACAGCGGGTTGGTTGTGTCAAAGTAGTCCTTCCAAAGAAAGAAATGGTCGCTCTCTCGGGTGCGATTCAACGCCGGAAGGTGTCCCGGGATCGAGCCATGGAACACCGACCACTGGTTATTAAGGTGGTGATGGACCAACACGGCAGCCAAGAACTCCTCTTTATGATCAGACGAGGAATCGTCGGAGTCGCAAAGGAAATTATGGAAAACGAACTCGTCAGCGGAGTCCATTTTGTACCTTGGAAAACCGTCGATGGCTTGCGGGTGTCGACGAAGAGACGCGCACCTCCCTCGGACCAGGTGGATGGCCTGGAGACGTCTGACGAGCGTGCCGGTGTCAGGACGAAGGAGTTGGCTGGGGCGGCGATGCGGCTTGCTGCTCGCGACGGCGGCGTCGGGAGGTGGGGGTGGGAAGCTTCGGTGGCCCGGCGGCAAGACGGTAGTGGCGGCGTGGTGGCGACGTTGGGGGGTGGTGTCGTGGTTCTAAGCCTGACAGTAATGTAGGGGGGTAGGTATGGAGAGGCAAGATCTTAGCTATGGAGAAGTTGTAAGCACACGGGGTTTACGAGTTCAGGCCCTTCTCGGAGGAAGTAATAGCCCTACGTCTCGGAGCCAGGAGGCAGTCGACTGGTTTATGTGTGTACGAATTACAGGGGTGCGAACCCTTTTCACTGAGGAGGGGGGTGGCTTATATAGAGTTCACCAGACCCCTCCGGCCCTCAGTTATGCAGGGTTTCAAATACATTAAGGTCGGGGGTTACTGGTAACGCCCCTAATAAAGTGCTATGATGACCATAAAAGCTACTTAATGACCGATCGTTAGCGTGCGGAGTGACTTTAGGTCTCCTGACCGTCGAGTGGTTGAGTCTTGGTCGAGTGGTCGCTTCTTGGTCGAGTGTCTTCGAGTCTGTCGAGTGGAATACCTCCAAGTCGATTGAAAGGTGATTTCTCCTAGAGATGTCCTTGGGTAGGGCGGTTAGGAAAGGTCCATGACCCTACCCTAGGTACATAGCTTCATCATTAGCCCCCAAATGGATTGAGGTTTGAGTGGGGAAGGAGTTGAGAACTTCTCCGACTCGTTTTTCATGCCATGAGCATACCTTGTTTCGGATCAACGGACCTGAGTGATGACAGCAACTTCCTTTTCAGTCGCCTTGATCCATTCTTAGTTTTTGTCGAGTGAGTTTCTTTACTTGTAAGGCTCCGAGTGAAGGCGCGGAGGAGATCTTCGGTCTGACAAGTTGTTCTGCTGCCCGCAGATTTCGCGGGATCCGAATTTTGGGAAGCGCGCGGGATGGGGGAGGCCGCCGTAATCGGATGGGATAGAACGGAGCCGCCTCGATCCCCGCGCCACCTTTTTCGCCACGTATCGCGCGCGCGATTGTTACGGGATATGACCGGGCCGCCCGGGCCTACCAGTCAGCCACTCGGAAGCGGCCTCATATAAGGTGCCGGACCGGTGTCTCTTCGAACGGTGCGTCCCCATTATCTCTTCCCCTCTTCACGCTCCCTCGCCGCGCTCGCTTTCGCCCTAGCTCCACCGCTCCGTACGCGTCTCGTCGGCGACGATGAGGAAGGAGAAGACGGCGGCTCTGGAGCGGGCGAAGAAGGCGACGGCAAAGGCGAAGGGGAAAGCGACCAGTCGAGGCGGATCTTCCTCGCGAACCGGCCTGCCGAAGGGCTGGATCCAGGGTGACTGGATCCGCTCGACGATCACCCAAGAGGACCTCAACGACCTAGTCGAAGGAGGGCTGACCCCCCACGAATCGGCGCGCCTTCCGGGGAAGGAATCCGAGCCGCAACCACGGGAGGGTGAGCGTGTCCTCCTCGCCACCCACGTCGACCGTGGGTTTTCCTTGCCTCCTCACCCCTTCTTTTGGGGATTTCTGAACTTCTTTGGGGCACAACTCCACCGCTTCACTCCCAACACAATCATTTATCTCGCTGCCTTTATTTCTTTGTGTGAGAATTTCCTGGGTTGTCGGCCTCACTGGGGTCTGTTCAAGCACATTTTCACTTGTCGCTCTCAGACGGTGAAAAAGGCCAACCCGAGTGACGAGAGGACTCAAGTGATTCAGATGTGTGGAGGTCTTGGTGTTCAGATGAGAGGGAAAAGTTCCTCTCCGGCCATGATTCTCCCCGACTCGGTTCGCGGGTGGCAGTTGGCCTGGTTCTACTGCAAGGACCAGTCGACGCCAGGGCAGTCGACTGGCCTCCCTCCTTTTACCATGGACCGAGTGAGGAAACCCTCTTCTTTGAAGGTTCTCCCGGAGGAGAAGGCGCAGGTGAGGGTGCTGGTCGAGCGAGTGGTCCAGCTTATCCATGATGGGGTCACTGGTATGGATCTCTTGGAGGTCTTCCTTCAGCGGCGCATCCAGCCTCTTCAGGCCCGAGACCATCCGATGTGGATGTATTCGGGTCTTGACGACTCCACTCGGATTCACCCGGAGGAGGTTGATGACGACACACTGGAGAAGTGGCTGTCGGGCATGACCGGAAACAAGGACAACCCCAGGGGAGCCGGGAGAGTTCCTCCAGTCGACCAGTCCCATGTACCAGAGAAGGTCCGATTCCGAGCTTTTGATTGTAATCTGAATTCACTCATGCAGCTGTTTATACCGCGTCGACTGACTTTACTCTTCCTGCTTTCTTTCAGGCCCTTATCGAAATGTATTCAATGCCCAACGGAGAGCAAGAGCAGGACCCGGAAGGAGAAGCGAGCGGCGGCGGCAGTGGTGAATGGGAGTCTGATGGTGGAGGGGACAAAGAGAGCGACGATCCAAGTGACGAAGAAGAAGTCCAGTCGCCTCCTCACAGGGAGAGGCAGTCCAAACTTGACCAAGAGCGACCGAGCGCCCGTGAAAAGGCGATTGCTCAAGCTGGTCAGTCTTCAAAGCGTCCTCGGACCTCTTCGCCAACTCCGACCGAAAAAGCGTCAAAGCATCCCAAAGTCGCAGAGCCGAAGCTCCGGAAGGCGTTGCCGAAAATTAAGATTGACATCCCCGTCGCTTCTGAGTGAGTGTCTCCTTTTATCTTCACTCGACGCCCCGTGTTGTTTGTTTTTCTTGTTTTTAACCGGACGAACTTTGGGACTGTCAGCGCTGCTACTTCCGGGACCTCAGCTTACAGGGACGACGATGAGGTGATGGAGGATGCGGTCACTTCTAATCCGGGTATGATTTCTGCCATACTGTCTTTATTTTGGTCGATTCAACTGCAGTGTGTACCATTCGGTGATGTGACTTTGTCGATTGAACTTTGAACAGCTCCTAACATTATTGACCTGCCTGATGGTGATGATGAAGAGCCCGAGAGGCCTTTGACGAGGAAAAATAGGCGTGCTCCTGCGGGCGAGGTGCCACACTCGACGCCGAGGGCGGAGCCAGTCGTTCAGGACGCTGGCGACGCCAATCGGGGTACCGTTACCTTCGTCGTGCCATTGTCGAGTGCCTTGCCTTCCTTGTTGACTGCTCGGGCCCCTGTCGACCCGCCTTCAGTTTTTGCGACCCATCATGTCCCAGAGCACGAGGTGAATGCTGCTAGGGAAGCCATACGCCAGGCGGGCATTATGATGGAGAAGATGAAGACGATGCGGGACGCCAGCCAAGCCGCCTATGATGCCAGCTCGACTCTCCAGAGCAACGTTCAGGTTAGTTGGTTGCCGCTTGTTCTGTTAGGATATGCTATCTGAAGACTCTTTTCGAAAATCTTTGCATCTGTACACCCATTGGGTGCGTTGATTGAATTTTTGAACTAGTGGGGGCACGCTGAGTGCACCCACTGGGTGTAGTCCCCGAGACTACGGTCGACTGCTGCCAGTCGACTGTAGTCTTTGTATCTTGTCGAGTGTAAACCGAACTGGTAGCTTGTTTCTTCCACTTGATCCGGTCAAGTGGGATCAGAACTGGTGGGGGCACGCAAAGTGCACCCACTGGGTGTAGTCCCCGAGACCGCGGTCGACTGCTGGCAGTCGATTGTGGTCTGAGTTCTACTTTCTCTCCCCCTTTTTTTTGCACTCGACTCCGGCGGGCCGGTCGAGTGGGATCAGAACCGGTGGGGGCACGCAAAGTGCACCCACTGGGTGTAGTCCCCGAGACTATGGTGGACTGCGGGCAGTCGACCGTAGTCTTAGTACTTATTGTCTTTATCGTTTTTCGTTGTGAAATAACTTCTCCCCTTTGATTTCAGAAATCTTGTGATCTTGGAGCTCGCTTTGCTGACTTGGAGAAGCAGCAGATTCAACTGAACCTTGACTTGGAGCTGGCCAGGACAGAGCTGCAAAAGGTCAGAGACGGCGCCGCTGGTAAGACGAGTTTGTCGACTGGTCAGTTTTAGGCTTGAGTACCCTTCTACTATTTCTGAAGCAATCATCATTTCTTTGCCGAAAAACTGAGAGAAGCTCTGACGAAGAAGGATCAGGATTTGGCTGCTGCTCGTAAGGAGGCTGACGACAGGACCGCTCTGGCTGAACAGAAACTGGCTTCGGTCGGCCAGTTGGAAGAAGAGAATACCAAGCTGAAATTTGCTCTGAACGAAGCCAACAAGGAGTGCACATGCTGGAAGAAGGAGAACCTCAACCTGGGCGAGAAGATGGAAGGCATCGCTTGCAGGAGGGACGATCTGGAGAACTATCTGAGGAGCCTTGCCAAGGAGTTGTTCATCAAGCTTGAAGGTGCACATTTAGTTCCGACTGATGTTTTTTTTGTGTCAACTCAGTGTATGCAAATTGACTTATTCCTGGATCGTGAATGCAGAGTTTTGCCAAAACTTTGAGGAGGAGACTGGGTGGATTAAGCCAGGTTTGGACCCCATCAATTCTCCCGTGAAAGATGAGACTGCCATGAATCTGCTCCGACTGGAATCCCGCATCGACGGTGTTGTGGACTACTTGGCTCGACTGAAGGTCGCCATGTCATGGATCGACCCTGCACTTTGGCCAGAGGCCACGCCCCAGAATGATCTTGAGTCCCTGATGACTCGACTGGATGAGATCCCCGACCGAGTGCAGGAGTGGAAGAAATCTTCTGCCCGATGTGGTGCTGATGTGGCCCTATCTTTGGTTCATGTCCATTGCAAGGAGGTGCGACAAGAGAAGCTGGCAGCAATCAAGGTCACCAACACCCATAAGCATGACTTCCGATATTTTATGGAGACTTTCATCGCTGCAGCCACTCGAATCGCCGACGGCGTTGACCTAGACGAGTTCGTCGAGCTTGCTAGTCCTCCTCCCGTGAAGTGAACAAACTCTTATGCCCCACCTTAAATTTTCCTCGGAATGCCGAGTGGTTTTTGTAACCGTTAAACTATTTCGGGCTGAATGTCCGAGTACTTCGATCTGTGGTCCGGAACCTTTAGGATTTATCTGAACTTGGTTTACCGTTGAATATCTTCATGAATCTCCTGCTGAGTGAACCTGTTCTTCATTCGAGACAACTTTTGTATTCGTAGCGCAGCTCCGAAGGAGAGGAAAGCAGTCGACCCGTGCCTTGTCGCCCTTGCGGGTCGGCGATGGAGTGCACATCGTATTTGTGGCGAAGCTCTCCAGGGGGAAGGCGGCGGTCGACCCACACCTTGTTACTGCAGAGCGGGACGGAGCGCACATTGTGTTTGTGGCGAAGCTCCCTAGGAGAAGGTGGTAGTCGACCCGCACCTCATTACTACAGAGCGGGATGAAGCGCGCATTGTATTTGTGGCGAAGCTCCCCAGGAGAAGGTGGAAGTCGACCTGCCCCTCTTCGTCCTTGAGGATTGAGATGTGTTTCGTGCTTAGGCGAGTACGGGACTGCAGCTAAGCCCCCGAGTGGGAGGATTGCTCTCCACTCGGTAGGATTTTTCCAAACTTAGGCGAGTGTCGGACTGCAGCTAAGTCTCCGAGTGGGAAAACATAGGCGAGTACTGGACTACAGCTAAGCCCCCGAGTGGGAGGATTGCTCTCCACTCGGTAGGATTTTTCAAACTTAGGCGAGTGTCGGACTGCAGCTAAGTCTCCGAGTGGGAAAACTTAGGCGAGTACTGGACTGCAGCTAAGCCCCTGAGTGGGAGGATTGCTCTCCACTCGGTAGGATTTTCAAACTTAGGCGAGTGCCGGACTGCAGCTAAGTCTCCGAGTGAGAAGACTTAGGTGAGTATTGGACTGCAGCTAAGCCCCCGAGTGGGAGGATTGCTCTCCACTCGGTAGGATTTTTCAAACTTAGGCGAAACAGATTCGCAGCTAAGCCCCCGAGTGGGAGGCTGGCTCACCACTCGGTGGTAAATTATTTTTACAAACTTAGGCGAAGCGGATTCGCAGCTAAGCCACCCACTGGGGGATTTCTTGTGCAAACAAAAACAATAACAATCGCTGGGAAAATTACAACGCTCTTGTCTTTGATAAATAAACTACATGAGTTCTTTTCTTATTACATCTCATTCGAATGAGAATTCAAGTATAAAAGGGGCGGAGTAGCTCCGCATTCCAGGCTCGTGGCTCATCAATCTGGCGATCGACATTGTAGAGATGGTACGCTCCATTGTGGAGGACTCTGGTGACTATGAAGGGGCCTTCCCAAGTAGGAGCGAGTTTGTGTGGTTTCTGCTGATCCACGCGGAGGACTAAGTCTCCTTCTTGGAAGGCTCAACTCTTCACATTTCTGGCATGGAATCGACGCAAGTCTTGCTGATAGATGGTCGATCGAATCATGGCCATTTCTCTTTCTTCTTCCAGGAGGTCGACTGCGTCCTACCAGGCTTGTTCTGCTTCTTCTTCAGAGTAGAGCTCGACTCGAGGGGCGTTGTGAAGCATGTCACTCGGCAAGACTGCTTCGGCTCCGTAGACCAAAAAGAATGGAGTTCTTCCGGTCGATCGGTTCAGGGTCGTCCTCAATCCCCAAAGAACTGATGGAAGCTCGTCAACCCATGCACCTGCTGCGTGCTTGAGATCGCGCATCAATCGAGGTTTCAGTCCTTTGAGAATTAGGCCGTTTGCTCTTTCCGCCTGTCCATTCGACTGAGGGTGAGCGACCGAAGCGTAGTCGACTCGTGTGTCTTGAGAGGCGCAAAAGGCCTTGAATTTGTCGGAATCAAAGTTTGACCCATTGTCAGTGATGATGTTGTGCGGAACTCCATATCTGAATATCAACTCTCTAATGAAACTGATAGCAGTGCAAGCATCAAGATTCTTGATAGGCTTAGCTTCAATCCATTTGGTGAACTTGTCGACTGCTACTAGCACATGAGTGAAGCCGCTCCTGCCCGTTCTCAGCGGTCCAACCATGTCCAGCCCCCAAACAGCGAAGGGCCAGACGAGTGGAATGGTTTTCAGAGCTGACGTGGGCTTGTGCGACATATTGGAGTAATACTGACATCCTTCACATTTGTCGACTATCTCTTTTGCCATTTCATTGGCCCTTGGCCAGTAAAATCCCGCTCGGTATGCTTTAGCCACAATGGTCTGAGAGGACGCATGATGACCACAGGTCCCCGAGTGGATATCATCAAAGATCATCTGACCTTCTTTTGGTGTTATACACTTCTGACTGACTCCAGTCGCGCTTTCCCTATACAACTGTCCCTTTATGACTGTAAAGGCCTTGGATCGATGGACGATCTGTCGAGCCTCTTCTTCGTCCTCTGGGAGTTCTTTCCTTAAGATGTACGCGATGTATGGTACTGTCCAGTCGGGAGTGATGACCAAGACTTCCATGATTAGGTCGACCACAGCTAGAACTTCAACTTCACCGGATCCGTGGCACTTTTTGGCTGCGGGGCCTCTTCAGTGAAGGGATCCTCCTGAACTGATGGTGTGTGGATGTGTTCCAAAAACACATTGCTGGGAATGGCTTCTCTTTTGGAACATATTTTTGCCAAATCATCAGCTGCTTGATTTTTCAGTCGGGGTATGTGATGAAGCTCTAACCCCTCGAATTTCTTCTACAGCTTTCTCACTGCATTGCAATAACCAGTCATGGCTGGACTTCTGACGTCCCATTCCTTCATCACCTGATTAACCACCAAATCCGAGTCGCCATAGACCATGAGGCGACGGACACCGAGTGAAATGGCCATGCGCAATCCATATAGAAGTGCTTCATATTCCGCCTCGTTATTGGAGGAATCAAAGTGAATTTGAAGAACATATCTGAGCTTATCTCCTCGGGGGGAGACCAACACCACCCCGGCACCGAAACCATTAAGCATTTTGGAACCGTCAAAAAACATGGTCCAGTGCTCCGAGTGAACCTGAGTCGGCAGTTGTTGTTCAATCCACTCGGCGACGAAATCTGCTATTGCCTGGGACTTGATAGCCTTCTTTGCCTCAAACTTGATATCTAGAGGAAGGAGTTCAATCGCCCATTTTTCCACTCGACCAGTTGCATCTCTGGTATGCAGGATCTCTGATAATGGAGCGTCGCTGACGACTGTAATGGAATGATCAGAGAAGTAGTGAGCAACTTTCTTTGTGGTCATATAAATCCCATATACAAGATTCTGATAGTGAGGATATCTTTGCTTTGACGGGGTCAAAACTTCAGAAATGTAATATACTGGGCACTGAACTTTGAAGGTTTTCCCTTCTTCTTCCCGCTCGACCGTAAGTACTGTACTAACGACTTGTTCTGTGGCTGCAATGTAAAGCAGCAAAGGCTCCTTGCTGATTGGGGCAGCAAGCACCGGCTGGGTGGAGAGTAGAGCTTTGAGCTCTGCAAACGCTGCTTCAGCTTCGGGAGTCCACTCGAACTTGTCGGACTTCTTCATCAATCGGTAAAGAGGCAATGCCTTTTCACCGAGACGAGATATGAATCGACTTAAAGCGGCCAAGCAACCAGTAAGCTTATGGACGTCATGCACTCGCGTAGGACTTTTCATTCGGAGTATAATACCAACTTTTTCTGGATTGGCGTCGATTCCCTGTTCGGAAACGAGAAAACCGAGTAATTTTCCGCCAGGAACTTCGAATGTACACTTTGATGGATTAAGCTTGGTATCATACCTCCTGAGGTTGGCAAAGGTTTCAGCAAGGTCAGTCAGCAGGTCGGAACCCGTCCGTGACTTGACCACAATATCATCCATGTATGCTTCCACATTCCGACTGATTTGAGTACGTAAACACTTCTGAATCATTCTCATGAATGTGGCTCCGGAATTCTTGAGGCCGAACGGCATGGTAACATAACAGAAGCACCCGAATGGAGTGATGAAGGCTGTCTTGATCTCGTCCGGTCCATACAGACGGATCTGATGGTACCCGGAATAGGCGTCTAAAAAAGACAGTCGCTCACATCCCGCAGTCGAGTCGACTATCTGATCGATGCGGGGGAGAGGAAAATGATCTTTCGGTCAGGTCCGATTGATATGTTTAAAGTCAATGCACATGCGAAGTGACTTGTCCTTCTTGGGGACCATGACAACGTTGGCGAGCCACTCGGAGTGGTAGATTTCTCGGATGAATTTCGCTGCTAAGAGCCGAGCCACCTCCTCGCCAATAGCCTTTCTCTTCTGGACGGCGGACCGTCGGAGATGTTCCTTGACATGTTTTACTTTTGAGTCGACTTTTAGGCGGTGCTCAGCCAGCTCCCTGAGAACACCCGGCATGTTAGAAGGCTTATATGCGAAAATGTCCCAGTTCTCACGGAGGAACTGGATGAGCGCTTCTTCCTATTTGGAGTCGAGTGTCGTTGAGATATGAGTTGGAGCAGTGCTGGGATCGGTCGGGTGGATGTGAGCTGTCTTCGTTTCGCCATACGACTGAAAAGCTGATTCTGTAGCGGGCTTCTTGACTCGCAACAAATCACTCGGGTCTGCAGTCTTCTGGTATTCCTGCAGCTCCACCACTGCCATCTGAGCATCAGCGATCTTTGAACCTTTGTGAAAACATTCTTCCGCTTTCTTCCGATTGCCCGTAATAGTGATCACACCTTTGGGGCCAGGCATCTTTAATTTGAGATACACATAACATGGTCGGTCCATGAAGCGTGCATAAGCCGGCCTGCCCAAAATAGCGTGATAGGCACTCTGGAAGTCTACAACTTCAAACGCCAACTTTTCTTTGCGGTAATTCTTGAAATCACCGAAAACCACATCAAGAGCTATCTGGCTGAGTGATTCAGCCTTCTTTCCAGGAATGACTCCATGGAAACTCATGTTGCTGGTACTGAGTCTGGACATCGGAATGCCCATCCCTTTCAACGTCTCAGCATATAGTATGTTCAAACCACTGCCCCCATCCATCAAGACTTTGGTCAGTCGAGTGCCTTCAACAACGGGGTCGGCCACCAAAGCTTGCCTCCCTGGGGTGGCAATGTGCGTTGGGTGATCGGACCGGTCGAATGTTATGGCAGTCTGAGACCACTTTAGATAATTGGGTGTCGCCGGAGCAACCATATTCACCTCTCGGTTGATAACTTTCAGTCGACTTTTGCTTTCAACATCAGCAAAAATCATCAGGGTGGAATTGACCTGGGGGTATCCATCATCACTATCTTCCTTGTCCTCAACTTTGTCCGACTCCTTTTTCTTATCTTTGGGCTGCTTGCCTTGGAACTGCTGGACCAAGAGTCGACACTGTCGAGTGGTATGTTTCGGGTAAATGAAATTACCCTCTTCATCTTTCTTTGTGTGGATGTGACACGGCAAATCCAACACATCATTTCCGTCCTGGTCTTTAACTTTCTTGGGGTTCCAAGGTCCTTTGGGTTTCCCCTTAATTTTTCCTTGAGTCACAGCCAAGGCTTCCCCAGGAGCAGCTGGCTCGGCTTTCCGCTTCTGTTTCTGATTGGAATTTCCTCCGGCTTCTTGAGCGACTGGCTTGAGCTTGCCACTCCTGAGTCGATCCTCATCTTCACCATTAGCGTACTTGGTGGCAATCTCCATCATCCGATTCAGAGACATATCTCCGATTCGACCGAACTTCAGATTCAGTTCTCTGTACTTAACGCCTTCTTTGAAGGCACAAACTGCTTGGTGGTCAGGCACATTCTCAACTGTGTGATGCAACGTGATCCACCTCTGGATGTAGTCCCTCAAAGTTTCATTTGGCTTCTGCACGCAAGACCGCAGTTCCGTCAGCCCTGCCGGTCGTTTGCATGTTCCTTCAAATGTGGTGACAAACACTCGGGCGAGATCTTCCCAAGTGTAAATGCTGCTGGGTGCTAACTGATTTAGCCACGCTCTGGCCGAGCCCTCCAACATGAGAGGCAGATGCTTCATGGCCACTTCATCATTGCCGCCGCCAATCTGGACGGCCACTCGGTAGTCTTCAAGCCAAGTATCGGGTTTGGACTCACCAGTGAACTTACTGACTCCAGTGGCCAACCTGAAGTTGGGAGGAATCACAGCGGCCCTGATGGCTCTGCTAAAGCACTCTGGCCCCGAAATGTGTACTCTGCCGCTGGTAGGTGCATCTCTGTCGTGACCTTCTCGGTGAGCTCTGTTCCTGTCGACCAAACCTTGAACGAGAATGGATCTCGCATCAAAGCCTGGTTCCCTGGGGTCGACTGGAACCCTTGGCCCAACACTATGAGGGCGCCTGTCATCTTGCCGTCGAGGCGCATACGACCCGCTCCTCGGGGGAGGGGTGGGCACTCGACGTCGATCATCACGATCGAATCGGTGATCATACCGCTCACGGTTCCCGTACTGATTACGTCGGTCCCCACGTCCCTCACGCCTTGGGGGCGATCTTGGGCTATGAGCCGACTGGACTGTGTCTGCAGCAACGGATCTGCTATGAATCCTGTTCCGCGACTGAGAAACAGCGGAATTCTGGTCTCCTGCTGCCCGGAGTAACGCTCTGATCTGCAGCAAGCCTCTGCCAGCCTCCGACTGGGAAGGCTGAATCGACTCTGCTATACGGGCTGCAGCTGCTAAATTCTGAATCGGAGTTCGGTATACCTGCGGGGGCGGAAAGAGCTGACGTCGACTGGATTCTGGAACCCGCTGTCGCGCGCTCTCGTCGAGTGCTCGCTGGAGGTTCTCCAGTCGAGTGCGCTCGGCCAAGTTTGCCAGGCGCACGTCCTCCAAGGCACGAGCCTCGGGGGTTTCTCCAACGATAGGAGTGTGCAGTGCTTCCATGTTCCGGCGACGCGGTTCCTCTCTCTGCAGCGACGTGAGAGGCTCGGGGAGATATTCCTCATGGGGACGCGACGGGTCGCCTCCACCGGCGCCTCCATCGGTGCGGGGAAAACCGGGAGGACTGGGTGGTCCGTCGACCATCAGAACTTCCGCCGCCGGATCACTGCTGTCGCACTCGGATGCGGTCTCTGCGGAGCCAGTTGAACAGGCCGTAGAGGGATTCGTCGGGCTTGATCGCCGCGACTTGAGGGGTGGCCGACTGGCGTGCCACCGCGTGCCTCACCCACCGCTGAAGTCTCGACCGGCCGGAGCACTTGCGCCGGCGGGAAACAGGGAGGGAGGACAACACAGGAGCCGACCGATAGTGGGTCGACGATTGCCGCAAGAGGACGCCGCGGACACAAGCGCGAAAGTGCGTCGCCCCGCGGACAGGGAGTGCGTCCACGTCGAGCGGAGCCTCCTGAAGCCAAGCGGAGTCGTCGGCGATGAACGTGAGCGCGCCGAGACGGATCTCGCGGCCCTCCACCAAAACTCCGCCAGAAACCATGATGATTTGGATCGGAAAAGATCGCAACTGTCTCCAACAAATCGCTAAAACACCTGCCCCACGGTGGGCGCCAACTGTCGTGGTTCTAAGCCTGACAGTAATGTAGGGGGGTAGGTATGGAGAGGCAAGATCTTAGCTATGGAGAAGTTGTAAGCACACGGGGTTTACGAGTTCAGGCCCTTCTCGGAGGAAGTAATAGCCCTACGTCTCGGAGCCTGGAGGCAGTCGACTGGTTTATGTGTGTACGAATTACAGGGGTGCGAACCCTTTTCACTAAGGAGGGGGGTGGCTTATATAGAGTTCGCCAGACCCCTTCGGCCCTCAGTTATGCAGGGTTTCAAATACATTAAGGTCGGGGGTTACTGATAACGCCCCTAATAAAGTGCTATGATGACCATAAAAGCTACTTAATGACCGACCGTTAGCGTGCGGAGTGACTTTAGGTCTCCTGACCGTCGAGTGGTTGGGTCTTGGTCGAGTGGTCGCTTCTTGGTCGAGTGTCTTCGAGTCTGTCGAGTGGAATACCTCCAAGTCGATTGAAAGGTGATTTCTCCTAGAGATGTCCTTGGGTAGGGCGGTTAGGGCAGGTCCATGACCCTACCCTAGGTACATAGCTTAATCAGGTGGTGTGTCGGCATCGAAAAATGAGCGGCGACAATGATGCGGTAGAGGCGGGCGAGAGTTTGCTGTCGATATGGGGGGTGGGAGAGGATGGCAAATGTGCCACCGACTAGCAGGCCTGGGAGAGGAGTATGCGGGCGCCGCACGTCCGTCTCGTATCTGCGCGGACGCAAATGAGGCAAGAAAATGAGCCGGGAATAGGTCGGCAGGTGGACGAAAAGCGGACGCGCGTTTATTTAGATCGGCGCGTTGAGTCGATTTTTCTGTTCACCACGACCTAAACAAACGCGCGCGGACGAATAGGTCGCGGCATTGAACTTGCTCTCATGGGGCAGTCTCTACATACGGATCAGGGAAACCAACTCAGCAAACGACACTATACTACCAGTGCGCTGCTCTGCCCGCCCGCTCGATCGTCTTTACAGCGCGAAAAGATTCATTTCATTCACAACCCGCGCGCACATGCGCGGCGCTACTGATCCGCTGATCCGATCCCCACCCCTCGTAGAAGGAGGAGGAGGAGGAGAATAATCAAGAGACGGACAATCAATAATGCCAGCACGGTGGGTGCATCTCTCTCCCTCCCTCTCTCTCAGTCCCAGATCCAACAGAAATCCACTTTTCCTGTCTGTCAGTAGCAGTAGCACCCCTGCCCTGAGTCCGCACTGGTAGTACCATCATCATGCGACCTTTAAGTTTAACCCCTCCCTCCCTCCCTCCCTTGGTGTGTCTCTCTGCACTGCACTTGACTCGCCTGAATGAGCAATCATAACCTGGCGAAAGCCGGCCCTGCTTTTTGCTGGGTCCGGCTGCTCATCTGCCACTGTTACGGCCCGTGCTGTTGCCGCCAGGTCTCGGAGCTCGTCCAACTTTTCCTATTCTTCCTTTGAGCTTATATTTATATATTTATCTTGTGTGTTGGTGTGCTAGCTTCGTCCGTCCGTCCGTCGTGGTATACGTCCGTACAAGTACAATACAATGCTACACACGCTCGTGCTTTGCTCTGCATTTCACTCCGAATGAATAAACGCAAGGCTGATTCACCACTCCTACCCTGACAGAAGAGCAGAGCAGACTGCACATTCTTTCCCGCTGTGGCATGCATGCAGCCGAGGCAGCAGCAGGACGTCATAGTCATTCAGTGAACAGTCTTTCTGCAGCAGCGCAACATGCACGGCACATTGAGATGGCACCACTCCTACTATCAATCGTTCATGTGACAAAGCCTACAATGCAACTCTCAGGTTTTCACGCTGTACATTTTCGCGAGTGAAAAAACGGTTCGAAACAGTGCCTTCAGTTAAGTGCCACTATACCATACCCTCTCGATCTACAGGGCCTGTCCGTTTCCCCGACTGACAGACACTACACGTGGTGCAGAGATCTTCTTTAGTACTCTGCGTACAAGTTAAAGCAGCTACCTAGCAGCATAATCTGCATTTGCATAGTTAATCGGCCCAGGTCAGGGCCATGATTAGCCTGTCATTTTTCCTCAAGTAGGCATGCAGGTCGCAGCCTTGCAGCCTTGGCCGGCTTAAACTAATTTACCAGGCCCCAGAACGAGTCCAGATGAGCAGCATTCTGCTGCAGCTAGGCTGCAACACACATGGCCATGACAGTGGAGATGTAGGAGTAATCATAATTATTACTCTACAAAAGTGCGGGTTTGCTCACAAACAGGGTGTCTGATTGGCGGTTGATCCGTTGCTGTGCTGGGCATGCGGCACATGCACGCAGACGCATGGAGACACGACAACGAAGCGCGCGCTGCCGTGCCGTGCCCACCACTAGGCTGCACGACAAGCCGCCCATCGTCGCAAGGACTCGAGGAGAAAAATAACCTGTTGGTGCCAAGGCCGCGTGATTCTGGAAGAATTTGGTAGGAGGATGTGTGCCTTCCTGCCTGCTGCCTGCTTCATGCCTCGTCGATCTCTGCTCCTCCTCGTGCCTGGTAGGTGGATCTCCGCGGTGTGCTCACTGACTCCATGTGATGATTGCTATAGTATACCACACTTAACACTGTACTAGTAGTACGTAGTCGGTATTTTCTTTTAGAGAAAAGGCCCTCTTAGGTACGTAGTCAGTATTCCTTTCTTCCCTTCTGAAATACTGCTGTGTTTTAGCAGTTACTCCGTGTTTTAGCAAAGGCGTGCGTACGTGTTTTAGCAGCATACGGCGATCGAGCATGGGTTGCTAGCTAGCTAGCTTAGCTTAGCTAGTGTGCACATGTGAGATGTGACGAGAATTGGCAGATCCAGAAACCTGTCACACACACACACACACACACACACACACACACACACACACACACACACACACACACACACACACACACACACACATATGCATGTACTGCACCTACTACATACATATATACACGTCTTCTTCTGCTTGTCTGTACGTACGTAGCATGGATCGAGTAGTGTGCTAGTACCACATTTATCTTGGCGTTGTGCAGACGATAAGTAAGAGCGCATGCAGCGGTATGTGTCAAGTGTCGTCCACGAGTCCGGCCGGCCGGCTGACAACATCCGTCCATCCACCCACCGACGGACTTCACGCGCGCCTGCTGCATTGCATGCATGAAGGGAAGGCCCGGTACTGTCGTACGTACGCCTGTCCACGCAATAATCGATCCATCCATGGGCCGAAAATGGCGACGAAAATCCTGCGCCCATGCGTGCATATATACAGTATATCTCCGATTTACTCATGCCTGACAGGCACCACGCGTCTGTCGATGGAGGCCATGCATGCATTCCCATTCTAGATCGACAACAAGCTAGCTAGCTAGCTAGACTACGCCCCGGCCGGACCAGAACGTTCGTACGTACGTACGTACGCCGTAGCTAGGCTCCGGCCGATCTGAATCTGATGGCGCGCACATGCATGCATGGTGATGGTATACACGGTCGATACATGCTCGCGCGCATGGATGCAGCAGACGACGTACGATCGAACACCAGCACCGTGGTGGAGTGGAGTACGTAGCAAGCATATACATTCATACATGCGCCCACGCCCACAGCCATGCATCCGCTCATGGCTCACCGCGTGCGTGCAAGTGGTTGGTTGGTAGGACGATCAGTAAGTAATTCAGTATCCACCCATCAGTAGATGCATGTAGTCCTTCGTATCTATTGTCCACTGTATCCTCAAAACTAAGGACCCTGATAAGTGTTATACGTGTGGCAAAGACATATGTCAAGTCTGAACGTTTCTTATGCCAAGTTTAGTGACACAAGGAGATTAAGGACCCTGATAAGTGTTATACGTGTGGCAAAGACATATGACAAGTCCGAAAGTTTTTTATGCCCAATTTTCTCTCGTCAACCGCCTCGCCCAGGCGATCGAGAGGCGATATCTTCTGCCTCCTTTATTCGCCGGCGTTTCTGCGGGTCCTCGGCCCCTTCGTCTGCCACTTGCGGCCCGAGGGGCTAGGGACCCTGGCGACTTTGCTCCAGCTACTAGATAGGATAGGCTTAGTTTTTCTTGGAGGCGTTGCAATGGTGGTGGAATGAACGCCGCGTCGGAATAAGTTGGCTCTGCTTCGTCCCCACCCCGGTGATGCTTCAATCGGCAGCGCTGGGAAGCAGGTAGCCCCTATGTCTCGTCGAACTTTGGTTTTTGACGATGTTAGATTGTGGTGGCTGGTGCTTGGCGTCTTCTCAGGCGACGGGTGTCTTAGAGTGTGGTGTGCGGATAGCGGCTTGCGGCGGCGTTTTTTCTTCTCCAATCACTTTGGATGAAGACAATGCCGTCAGGATATGACGGATTTGGGGATGATCCTCGACCGACGTGTCACAAATATTCGGTTATGTCGCCTCCGGCTGGCCGTTTAATTGGTTCACAAAGCAGCATGGTCTGCAATGAAGTTCTTGCAGATCTGGGTGTGAAGACTAGCATATGGATGTGCAAGACACTAGGCCCTCTGTTTGTCTCATGGAGTGACCACACATGTACTCATTGTAATTTGTTTGTTTAATGGACATGTGGTAGTTTCTCACAAAAAAAGGATGACAACTTTTTATTCAGATGTCAAGTTTCAGATTTTTTTTTGTGTTTGTTTTTTTTCTTTTCGGACGACAACTTAAGTCATAGAAAACGTCAGGGCATGATTACTTCATTCCCCCATGTGTGACACTTATCATTTGGGAAAATTAAAGAGCCTCTTCGTACAATCGTCGATAAAGAAAAGATGAAAGGAAGATGGGAGGAGATTGGCCGAGGAGACAGGTTGAAGAAGAACTAGGCTTGGAGGAATTATATACTGACTGGCTGACTGACTGAAGATGATCCGGTATGTATGTATGGGTGGACGGGGCGGATGGGGATTAATATTCCCGGCGGGCGCGGTGCGGTGCCGGCAGTCGCACGGAAAAGGAGGACGGAGGGTGGGGTGCGTGGGGCTCCATCTACCGGCCACCATGCATGAGCCTGGCCTGGCCGCTGCTGCTGGCACTGCCACTGGCACTACTCTCCTCTCTCTACGCCGGCCCGTGCCTTCTCTCTGCTCTATTTATATCCCCTGCGCCGTGGGCCGTTGCTCTCACTCCTCTCCCGCAACCACCTCTAGCTAGCCGCATCCTCCTCCTCCTCCTCCTCTCCCCGGCCGCCCTCTTCCTACGCCGCTAGCCTCCTCTTTCGGTGCTTGCCGTGATGTGAATTATGGCGTGGAAAGGTGCGCGGGCATGCTCTCCACAGGCTTTCTTGAACTGTGAACTCGCGGGCGGATTGTGGCGCTCCCGCCTTCTCTTCGGCCGCCTCCGCCTGTTGATGGTTCAAGAAAGCCCATGGAAACCATGCCCGCCTCCTGTGTCTCGCCTCTGCCCGGCGACGTGGGTTGCAGCTCTGTGTCTTTGCTCGCAGAATTTCGCGTCCGTTTTCCTGAATTATTCCTTTTTTGCTCTGAATTCTGTGTTTGTCTGCTTGAATTATGAGTCTTTGGTCTGAATTCTGTGTCTGTTTACCTGGATTATGCGTTTTTTGCTCTGAATTTTCAGTCTGCTGGTCTGAATTGCGCGTCTGTGCTCTGAATTTTCAGTCTGCTGCCCTGAATTATACGTCTGCTGGCTGGCCTGAATTGTGTGTCCGTGCTCTGAAATATGGGTCTGCTGGTCTGAATGATGCGTCTGTTCGTCTTAATTACGCGCCTCTGCTTCGAATTATGTGTTTGTTCGCCTGAATTACGCGTGCTTGCTCTGAATTTTGCTCTTCTGCTGCTCAATTCAGGGAATTCTCTTGGCGGTCCTTCTCGAGCCATCAAACACGTGAATTCCGCCGTGCGGGGGTGGGTGGATAATTGCGGCGTTAATTGCCTTGTCCCGTTGGAGCAAGTCCACGGCAGTTGCGCCAGGGATTTACCTGGCCTAAATTCGGCAACAGGATGGCCTGAATTCGGCCATCGTAAATGCTGCCTGCAGGTGCAGTTCAGTGAGGAGGATCTCCTCCCGTGGCAGTTTTGCCTTCTCCGGATCTTGTTTTCGGTCGCCTTGTTTTTCCCAATTGATGAGCTGAATTCTACCCTTTTACAGTTGCGTTTGGCCTGTCTGGACAATTTTCGTCTTTTCCCAATTCTGAATCGCTCATCCATCCACGCCCTGTTTATGGAAAATTCAGAACAAGAGCCCAATTGCCCATCCACGCTCTGCTTATGGAAATTTCAGAACACAAGCCCCGGTGTGTTCATGGAAAATTCAGAACACAAGCATAATTGCCCGCGTGAGGAAACGCCCGGCCCGAGAGCTTAGGTCGATTTCCATGCAAGAGTTCTTCAGACCAGAGACGACGCCGCTGCTAAACGCTAAAGCAAGCCGAGAATTCAGATCTTTTTTATTTATTTATTTTCAAATTGAGAATTCAGATCAGGAATGGTGTCAAAAGGTTTGGCCGAAGCAGCCTTGAGAATCCTTCAGTGTTTTTACTTTCTGACTGAAGCAATTTTCAGAATTTACCTGTGTGGGACTTGAACTGCAGTTGAGAGCTCTCATGGTGGTTTGTTTCTGCATAATAACCGTCCCACATCTATCCCGCCTGAACTGCCTAACCAAACCGGCGCGTGTAATCACGGTGTTCAAAATTCAAAAACGGAGCACCTGTACAGTGACCTGACCCTGACTGGGTAGATCTGCTTGGTTTGCCGCCGTAGTAATCTCTGTCTCAACCTGGACCCTGACGGAATGACTGACAGCACTGCACTTGTCCACTCACCACAGCCGCACAAACGCAACAGTAGTCACCGGATCCCCCGTAGTATAACGCCGGCAGAATTCAGCATATGCTCTTCTCCATTCTTCTTCTACTACTACTCACCGTATGCAGTAAGTAACTAATAACCGCGGAGCTCACGACAAAACCCCTTTCGGGGCGGCCTCACATCAGGTCCCCGTGGAAAGAAAGAAGCAAAGAGACAAACAGAAAGGCCGGCGTGCCCCCTTTGCCGTTGGACGGTGTTTGCTACCGCATTACGGCCATGGCCATGGATGGGCGTTTGGTAGCTTAGGAAAATGACCGCTCCGTCGTAAAGGAGAGCCGTCGCCGTCGCCGTCGCCGTCAGGGAGGGCGCACGGCCTCTGCGCTCCGTCGATCCATCGGCAGCAGGTGGAGACCAACCAAACCCAACCAAATCGCGCTGGTGCAGGCAGGCCGGCAGTAAAGTGGTCGATCCGGGCCGGCACGCACGCACCGGAAAGCTAGGCCAGCGAGCGAGCATAACCCCCACGTAAAAGTCGCCATGTGATCGATTGATTCCCCTGCAAAACATTCGGATTATCATCCCGTTTCACCTCGCCTGCGGCGGCGGCGTGCGCCTCTGCTCTCCTCTGCGTGCGCCTCTGCGGCGGCGGCGTGCGGCACCCGACCCGGAGAACGTAGTACAGCAGTGAGCAGGGCACATCCCGGCCGGCGTCTGCGTCAGGCGCTCGGTCAGTCCATGTGCATTGCAGTTTATTCAGGCTTTCGATCGTGCCGTCCTGCCGCTGCATGCTTTGCGGTGCCATGGCATGGCATGGCAGAGATTGGGATCTGCATCTGCAAATCTGGCGCTCATCGGCGGAGATTTGGGAAGGGATTACGGCGGGTGAGTTATTATGCGGATCACATGACTTGGCAATGATGCATGGACGGGTGGAGAGGTTGTCCTGTCAGTCACGGCCTCGCCTGACCCACGCCGGGCTGGTGCCGGTGCCGGTGCCGGGGCTGCGCAGATCCAGACCCTTCCTGCGGCCGTAGGGGACCAACCAGATCTCCCCGCGGACACAGGGCATATGAGATGAGATGTGGCGGGATACTCCCCCGCCCCGCTCTACCACCTCTATTCTCCCCCTGCCTACGCGCCTAGTGCTGCCACACATGCATGAATGGACCCCGAAACCCACGTACTAGTAGTACTCCGTATTACCTTCATCCTGATTTATCGGTCTCCATTGATTTATGTGACAAAATTTGACCACAAATATAACTGCTCAAATGTGTATCATGTCACCAAAAATTACATCATTAAAAGTTATATTCAAATATAAATCCAATGATATAATTTTTATTGATACCCATGAACATTTTGTTAGTTAATTTATGGTCAAATTTGGGCATAGAAATCAATGAGACTAATAAAACAGGACGGAGGTAGTACAAAGCAAAGCAAAATTATTACTTTACTAACATTCGAGTTCACACGACGTGTTTGGTATGAGGCTCAACCAACTCCGCCAGATCCAAAAATCCTTCATTTGGTTGCCTTACCTGCATGAAAATTTCAGTCCGCACATAACTTAAAGCACCGCTCGGCCCGGCTCCAAAGCAACGGTTGAATTGGCGTTTTCCGTGAGCCAGACCTGAGCGATGCAAGCGACTACACATGCTTGCACGTGACTTCCACGCCTTTGTCAATGGTGATAAGCCCTCTCCCACCGCCTTGGTCAATGGTGATAAACCCTCTCTCCACGCCTTCGCAGGGATCGATGTAGGCATCGATTTACCCATCATTTGAACTTCGTGCATTGATTAAATGGAGAGATGTCGATTTAGGCATCAAAAACAGAGAGAGGTCGACCTAGACATCGATTTAGGGCGTGTTTGGTTAGTCCGTACAATGGGACTTGAAATGATTTCAACTAAAAGGGAGTTAAATCAATGGCAATCACCTTAATTAAGTCGCTCGATTTTCACTATGCGCCACGGTTCTGGAGGCACTTCCGGTGGCGGTAGCATTGACTCTGGTAGTCGTCAACCATCGACATCATTGTAGACTAGTCAGGCTCAAGGACCCTAGCCACCATATCAATTGTTTCGGTATTGCCAGCATCTACCATCTCCTCCTCCTCCTCCTCCTCTAGGACAAATGTGGCCGATGCCACCGCAACGGCCGACGTTGCTGCCACCTCTGAAATCCCCGGCCACCACTTTCAAAGTCCATGGTCGCTGCCGCCATCGGTGTACCCGACCGAAGTCTCCACCGGCGTCCCGGTCCCTGTACGCCGATTCTATGATGGCCAGCCGACGCGAAGCGGTGACGCCATAGCCTCACCCCCATTTCGAACCCCAATCTAGAGTAATTTTTCTTCCTTGGTTGCTAGTAACTTCTTAAGTAAATCATGTGTTAGGTTGGCTAGGTTTTCTTGATTTGGAGTGATATGTGTTCTTTATATGGAAGGAACTAGTTGATCTGGAAGCTAGATGTGTATGCTGCTTGAGCTGTCTCTAATATTGTGTAGGTCAATTCTAGTCTGCCCGTATGTTTCAATGCAAATGACAATCAGTAGTGGTACGTTATCCTTTCAGTGCAAATGATTCAATAAGTAGGAACTAGTGCTACTTGAGTTGTCTATAACACTATCCTGGTGAAGTATTTATTATTTGAATCAAAGAGGGGGATCTTTGTTTCTGTGAAGTAGTAACTCTATTGACACTGCTACTTCCAACTTTCAAAGAGATTTGGTTGAAGTACGTTGATATATATTATAGCTGAGAATATTTATGATAATAAAATTTAGAATTTTCCCAAATGGATGATATCTCTAATTTTTGAGTGCACATAACTAGACTTTCGCTTCTAGCATGCATATGGTGATGATGTAGAATCAAGGACGATTATGAGAGTTATGCAGGTGTTCCAAGGGTTGTTCAATCAATATGCTCAAATGGATGACAATAGTCCAGAGCTTGTACAACAGGAACTAATGTATATATGGATGGTAATGGTAATGAAGCAATGGCAAATTGGGATCGATATGTGAACCTTAGAGCTCGCTCTGCAAGTGTGTTAACTACGAAACTTGAGACATTATCTGGCAATGCCCCAGTCCCTCGTGCTGGCAATTTTGATATCCTCTCTTGATGGAAGATGAACTCTCCTAAACATCCAACACTTGGTCACATGGAGAAGGATATATTGGCAGTGTTTGCCTCAATAGTAGAATCTTAGCTTTCGGTACAGAGCGAAGATTACTATCTGATTTTAGGAGTCGATTGGCCAATGAGAAAGTTGAAGCGCCTGTATGCTCGCAAGATGGGTAAGACTCGTTTGTTGAACTATAAACTTTATCTATTTTCAATTTCTTGCAGTGCTTGAATCATGAATGTTATTAATCATCCCACTCTCGGTTTGAATCGTAGGTTCTTCTAAACTGAGCACAACATCTATTTGTGATTATCTTGGGGAAGATTAACATGATATGTGACACGTCGGGAGTTGTTTCAACTAAGGTTCAATGCCCACTCACTTCACCAAGTGCATTATCACCATCCTTCCGGAAGTCATGCTAATGATGAACTCTGGTTGTGCTTGTAGAATCATGGTACGAGTGGTCAACAACAAGCTCACCCCTTATAAAGAGTGGGCCCTCTTCGCCGTAGCTCATCAGCTGAAAATCGGGTACCTTGTGACCTTCAAGGTGCTGACTCCCGATAGCTTCAAGGTGATCATCTTTAACATCAATGACGTTGAGATGGTGGTCAAGTGTAAGAAGCACGAGGATGCATTTGCGTTGGACTGTTTGGATGTTTTCTTTAGTACTCCCTCCGTTGTCAAATATTTGTCTTTCTAGACATTATAAATGGACCACAACATACATATGTATGTAGACATATTTTAGAGTGTACATTCACTCATTTTTCTTCGTATATAGTCACTTATTGAAATTCCTAGAAAGACAAATATTTAGAAACGAAGGGAGTACTACCTAAGACTTGTTGAAATGGCGTTGGACGGTTAGTGCCCGTTGATTTAAGTGCATGTTAGTACTGCCAATTACTATGTTTCATAATGTACATCATACTGCTTAATTGATGTCCCAATGCTTTTATTAGTTTAAGACTTGCTATACTGGGCCTATGAATGTAGTTGCTAGTAACCTCATCGCTAGAACAAAAGGTTACCACATCGAATGTCTTGTATGCAACCAAACAACAACTTTTTGCCTCTTGTTAGCATAGGCTTGCAACCAATACAACCATGCGTGTGTTTTTTACTCAGCTAGGCTGGTGATACAGGGAATCAAACTGTGTGCAAAATATGATATTTTTTCCTGTATCCACTAAGCCAGATTCAGTTGATCCAGAGATGCAAAAAGACCAAATTTCATGCAGAAAACCAAACAGGCGCTAAGATTTAACTGTATATATCTACAACCCAAAAGCGATAATATTTCAAGGGGGTGGCCCGTCCTTGTTGGGGAACGTAGTAATTTCAAAAAATTTCCTACGCACACGCAAGATCATGGTGATGCATAGCAACGAGGGGGAGAGTCTGATCTATGTACCCTTGTAGATCGCAACGGAAGCGTTGACACAACGTAGAGGAAGTAGTCGTACGTCTTCTTCCCGGTCCGACCGATCCAAGCACCGTTACTCCGGCACCTCCGAGTTCTTAGCACACGTTCAACTCGATGACGATCCCCGGGCTCCGATCCAGCAAAGCTTCGGGGAGGAGTTCCGTCAGCACGGCGGCGTGGTGACGATCTTGATGTACTACCGACGTAGGGCTTCGCCTAAGCACTACAACGGTATGATCGAGGTGGAATTTGGTGGCAGGGGGCACCGCACACGGCTAAGGAACGATCTCAAGGATCAACTTGTGTGTCTAGAGGTGCCCCCTGCCCCCGTATATAAAGGATCAAAGGGGAGGGGCTGGCCGGCCAAGGAGGGAGGCGCAGGAGGAGTCCTACTCCTACCGGGAGTAGGACTCCCCCCTCCAATCCTATTCCAACTAGGACTCCAAGGGGGAAAGAGAGAGAGAGAGGTGGCCGGCCACCTCTCCTAGTCCTAATAGGACTAGGGGAGGGGGGGGGGGAGGCGCGCAGCCCTCCATGGCAGCCCCTTTCACCTTTCCACTAAGGCCCATGTAGGCCCATTTGGCTCCCGGGGGGTTCCGGTAACCCTCCCGGTATTCCGGTAAAATCCCGATTTCACCCGGAACACTTCCGGTGTCCAAACATAGGCTTCCAATATATCAATCTTTATGTCTCGACCATTTCGAGACTCCTCGTCATGTCCGTGATCACATCCGGGACTCCGAACAACCTTCGGTACATCAAAATGCATAAACTCATAATAACTGTCATCGTAACGTTAAGCGTGCGGACCCTACGGTTCGAGAACAATGTAGACATGACCGAGACACGTCTCCGGTCAATAACCAATAGCGGGACCTGGATGCCCATATTGGCTCCTACATATTCTACGAAGATCTTTATCGGTCAGACCGCATAACAACATACGTTGTTCCCTTTGTCATCGGTATGTTACTTGCCCGAGATTCGATCGTCGGTATCCAATACCTAGTTCAATCTCGTTACCGGCAAGTCTCTTTACTCATTCCGTAATACATCATCTCACAACTAACATCTTAGTTATAATGCTTGCAAGGCTTATGTGATGTGTATTACCGAGAGGGCCCAGAGATACCTCTCCGACAATCGGAGTGACAAATTCTAATCTCGAAATACGCCAACCCAACATCTATCATTGGAGACACCTGTAGTACTCCTTTATAATCACCCAGTTACGTTGTGACGTTTGGTAGTACCCAAAGTGTTCCTCCGGTAAACGGGAGTTGCATAATCTCATAGTCATAGGAACATGTATAAGTCATGAAGAAAGCAATAGCAACATACTAAACGATCGGGTGCTAAGCTAATGAAATGGGTCATGTCAATCAGATCATTCAATTAATGATGTGACCTCGTTAATCAAATAACAACTCTTTGTTCATGGTTAGGAAACATAACCATCTTTGATTAACGAGCTAGTCAAGTAGAGGCATACTAGTGACACTCTGTTTGTCTATATATTCACACATGTATTATGTTTCCGGTTAATACAATTCTAGCATGAATAATAAACATTTATCATGATATAAGGAAATAAATAATAACTTTATTATTGCCTCTAGGGCATATTTCCTTCAGTCCTCCCCTGATCTCCAGTCATATTTCTCCACCTGT
Source organism: Triticum aestivum (assembly GCF_018294505.1). NCBI lineage: Eukaryota > Viridiplantae > Streptophyta > Magnoliopsida > Poales > Poaceae > Triticum > Triticum aestivum. The sequence continues at coordinate 763,075,207 of NC_057797.1, read as the reverse complement.
TGGATTAAGTTAATCCCGTAAAACTATCCACGATAGGTCTAGCATTACTCGCCCAAAAGGTAGGCAGGTGTTTAGGCTCCACCCCAAGGTTGAGAGCATTACTAGTAGAACCCTCAAACCCTCAAATCCTTAAAGCAATTTTAAGGGTTGAGAAGTGCCACTTTTTGACACTTTTAAGGGTTGAAAAACATGGGCAAATACTAGAACCCTCAAACCCAACCCTTAAACTGCTTGAAGGATTGGATTTGAGGGTTCTAGTATTTGCCTCAACCCCAACCTTTAAATCTATCATTTCATATATCACACATTTCATCATATGGCATATCACAAATTCCATCACATTTGACATAAAACAATAATCATTCTAGTTATTATTACAACACCAAATAAAACAATAATCATTCAAATTATTACAACAATGTTTGAGCAAACTACACTAGTTGTTCGAATCAAATAGGACATAGAAAAGTAAAACAAAGATACATCATGGGCCAATGCGCCGCCCATCCAACTGCCAGTGGTGCTCTACTAGATCATCCCGGAGCCGACCATGAGTGGTTGCATCCTCAATCTCATGATGTGCTTGAAGAAAAGCGTGTATGCAAGAAGGGTTTCTTTCCAGTTGCACGGGTACCAACAGTGTCATAGAAACAAGGGAGGTTTAACCCTCTCTCATCTTCTAGGATCATGTTGTGTAGAATCACACAACATTTCATGATGTTCACCAAGGTTTTTTTTCCCAAAACCGAGCTGGGCCACAAACTATGGCAAACCTTGCTTGCAAAACACCGAAAGCTCTCTCGATATCCTTGCGGGCTGCCTCTTGTGCCTTGGTGAAATGAGCCTCTTTTCTGGTTAAGGGCACCCCATTTTTCTCCTTGATGGACTTCACAGGAGTTGCTCATTCGGGATAGATGCCACTGGTGAGATAGTATCCCATTGAGTACTCATTGTCCATGATTTTGTAGTTGCAAGCTGGAGCATCCCCAGAAATTAATCTTTTTAACAAAGGAGATCTATTGAGGATATTGATATCATTGAGTGTTCCCGGCAACCCAAAGAATACATGCCAAATCCATGTCCTGAGATGCCATGGCCTCAAGCACAATGGTAGCATCACGGCTTTTACCGCAATACATTCCATGCCATGCCTTTGGAAAATTTTTCCACCTCCAATGCATGCAATCAAGACTACCAAGCATCCCCGGCCATCCCCTTTTTTCATTCATTTCCATTAATCTCTTTGTATCTTCCTCATTTGGTGCCCGAAGATACTGCTCACCGTACAACCGGATGACCAACTTGGCAAACCTACGGACTGACTCCGTGGTTGTATCTTGCCCAATGCGAAGATACTCGTCGGTATAATCCGCGGGTATGCCATAAGCGAGTACCCGCATTGCCGCCGATATCTTTTGATATGCACTAAACCCCATGATACCGGCAGCGGATCTACGACGTTTAAAGTAATAGGAGGCGGCCTCACAATCGGTGACAATCTTCACAAACAAACTACGCCGCATTCGGTACCTTCTGCGGAAGAGACGAGGAGGGTATGTAGGTACCTCCGCGAAGTAGTCTTCCATCAAATGCTCGTGTCCGAGAGCGCGGTTCCGGTAGATGGTGACTCGCCCCATCTTCGGCCCTCTCCTCTGATCCATCAGCTTCACGCGATATTCAAACGATTGCACGTCGATGAGGAGGCCCATCATCTCGACGTCGTCGTCTTGCAACAACTCATCAATGTCGAAATCGTCGGATGTCGACCAATCCAACGAATGGACATCGAGTCCATGACAATCTCCTCATTGTTCATCTCCATCTGCAAAGGACAGTCACTAATTAGTGCTAAAAATGAAACAATAAAGAAAATGAAACAAAATGAAAAAAAGCACATACCTCACCTCGGAGGAGGCGGCGTCGGTGGCCGGCGAGAGGGCGGCCGGGGTGCGACTTGGACGGCGGGAGGGCGGCCGGGGCAAGGCGGGAGGGGCGGACGGCGGGAGGGGGCAGGGCGGTAGCGCGGCTTGGACGGCCTGGGCGACCGGGGCGCGGCTCCTCGATGCCGACTCCTGGGCGGCCGGTCAGGGCGGGAGGGGAG
>NC_057797.1:763068845-763072482 GCF_018294505.1 Triticum aestivum | reverse complement strand
CGCGGCCGGGGCAGGGAGGCGGCGGGGCGGGGAGGCGGAGGGGCGGCCGGGGATGGAGCGCCGGGGCGCGTCGCAGCGGGAGGGCGGCCGGGCAGTGCGGCCGGATCCGGGGAAGGGGAGCTGTAAACTCCCTCCCGCGCGTGTCGTTGGCGATGGAACCGGGTCGGGGAGGGGTTGAGCTGGCCAACCCCTGTTTCTACAAGCTGGGAAGAAGAATAGGGGTTGACCTCCTAAATTTTTTTGAGGGTTTAAAGGTTAAGGGGTTCTATTCTTTGGGAATTTTTTGTCTCAACCCATAAAAAGGCGGTTATTTTTGAGGGTTTAGGGGTACTATTAGAAATGCTCTGAGTATACCTGAATTAGTCGAAAATGCATCACCCCAAGGTTCAGTATAGCTGAATTAGTCGAAAAAGGTACCACCCCAAGGTTCAGACTTGAGTTCAGTTTTGTGACTTTTAGGCTGGAGCGAGGTTATAGTTCATGATGCATGCATGCACCCCAAATGTGGTACTTTACTCTTCCCAGCTCCAATGCAAACATCTCATCTATCGATTCTACTGAATGAATGTAGCAAGAGGAACACGAGCCTACACTCTAGTTACTACCAGTACATTACTGTATCTGTCACTACTATGCTAAATATTTATGTGTGTTGTCAGCCGCAGGCAGCTCGTGGGTGAACTTAGCCAGGCGGCGGCGGTAGAGATTTGATGAAGGCCTCCACCTGGATGTTGGTGGCGCGCGGCAGGAACTTCATGCAGATGGGCGGCCTCACGCCGGCCAGCGCCAGCACCGACTGCGGCAGCGTCCAGATGCCGTCGCCGCAGATGAGCCCCGACGCCACGGGCGGCGCGAACGCCTTGGCCCTCGCGCCGTCCACGTGGTCCCACACGAACCGGATCAGGCTCCCGATGCACATGTCGATCCCGAAGTAGGGCCCCAGGTAGAAGGGGATGGCCATGGCCATCGGCAGCGGGATGAACTGCGCGATGTTTGGCCCCGCGAGGTCCCGAGCCAGGTTCACCACGATGGCGCCCACGAAGAAGACGATGCAGAGGTCCAGGCAGTGCTTGGGCAGCGACCCCAGCCCCTGCACCCCCAGGATCGCCATGTTGCGGTACACCAGCGCGTTGGGCGACGGGTACTCGGACCCCGGCGTGCCGATGTCGCCGAACGCCTTGTAGAAGAGCCAGAACACGGACGGCGCGATCACGCACCCCATGGCCGTGCCGATCACCTGGCTCACGAACATGGACCGCGGCGACGCCAGCGTCATGTACCCCGTCTTGAAGTCCTGCGTCAGGTCGGACGCCGTGGACACGATGCCGATCATGACCCCGCACGCGGCGAGGCCGGCGATGATGCCGCCGTTGGACGCGCCGGCCCAGGCGCCCACCAGGAAGATGGCGAGCTTGCCGTAGGTGGTGGCGAGGGACCAGTCCGTGAGGCCGCAGCCGTAGGCGTTGCAGAAGGCCAGCACCGGCGCGATCACGTAGGAGGTGGCCACGTGGTACCACCTGAGCTGGTGGAAGATGCGCGGCACCGTGATGACGGAGATCACCGCGGTGATCACGTAGGCGCTCAGCGCGAGCGTGTTGGGGATCTGGTCCTTCATGAAGAGCTCCGTGCGGCGCTGGTCGTCGAACGTCTCCGCCGGCGTCAGGTCGCCCCCGGCCTCGCTGATGGGCAGGGTCGGGCCCGACATCATCCCGCGCACCTGCGCCACCAGCGCCGTCATGGTCCGGGTCAGCACCTTGAGGAAGTTGTAGAGGCCGTCGCCGAGGATGAGGGAGATGGAGATGAACACCTGCACGATCAATCATATCAATCCTTGGTGCAACGCAAGGACGATGAAATCACAAGGACAAGAGAGGGGTGCGTACCCGGTAGCCGACGATGCCGCGGAGGCTGCTGGGCTTTAGGTCGGCGGGGTACCAGTCGCCCTTCTTGTGCTCGATGATAGGCCACATGATCCCCCATGATATGATGCCTCCGAGGAGGACGGAGAGGTTGACGAGGTAGGGGCAGATCATCCCGACACCTAGGTACGTCGCCGAGAAGTCGAAGTAGAACCTGGCCATTCATTTTGTTGTTGCAAATCCATCCAACAAGAAATATTTACACACTTTGGCTAGCTAGCTAGGTATGAAATGTGAAAAGCTGCTGACATATAGTATTTCTCAAGGAGCATACTTACTTTTGTCTGCGTGCCTCGAGGCCCAAGGTGGGGAAGGAGCTGAATCCGCAGTCTTTGCCGCCGGTGTAGAACCACTGGAAGAAGCCCCAGCTGAAGCTCATCGCGAAAAACTTGCCCAGCGTCTTCACCTGTAGCCTGCATGCAGCAGCAGCAATTCAGTCCAGTCCAGTCCAACCACCGGCCGGTAATTAAATTGGCCGGGTACAAATTCAGACGCTGACCGTACAAATTCAGATACGGACAACATACGTACTTGGCCAGCTTTGCGCCCTGGGGAGTGTGGAAGCTGTTGATGAGGTGCGCCGTGGCCGTGCCGCTCGGGTAGATGAGCTTGTAATCGATGATCATTATCTGAAGCCCAAATCAACCAAACGATTGGCCATGTTTAACGGATTACATTTGTGAAATCAAAATGTTGACTGTAGAGATCAGTGCTGTGGTGAGACGTGCATGCCTTCCTGAGGGGCACGACAGAGAAGAGGCCCAGGAAGCTGACGATGAAGAGGAAGCCGATCATCCAGCCCAGGCTGGGGTTCTTGATGCTATCCTCGTCCCTCACCTCGCCTGACTGCTCGCTGATCCTCTCGCTCATCCCGAACATGTAGCTCCCAAATCCCCCTGCCACGGGCATCTCTTTCCATGTAACCCAAAGAAATGCATGGGAAAAACTTGTGAATGCAAACGATCCATCCATGGAGATCGATTGCCAATCGCTGTGCGGGTGCTTACGTACCGCTGAAGGCGATGCCGGAGCACGCGACGACGCAGGTCTGGACGACGGTGTTCTCCTGGCGGGTGAAGGGCTTGACGCCGGGGATGCCGGCCTTGTCGAGCAGCCTGGTCCACGAGTGGAGGAGGAAGAAGCCGATGAGCCCCGCGGAGACGTTGAGGGAGGGGATGATGCCGGTGGTGAGGTTGAGCTTCATCACGATGACGCTGAACATGAAGCCCAGCAGCGCGCTCACCGCCAGCGCCCGCGCCGTCACCTGCTCCTTCCAGTCGGGCACCTCCTGCCCCTCGAACACCCGCTCGATCGACTCCCCCTCGTCCTCCTCGTACTCCTCCTCCTCCACCTTCCTCGCCATCGGTCGATCTCCTCTCCTCTCCTCTCCGGCGCGCCGTCCGTCCGTCGCGCGCGCGTCTGTTTGTGGGGATTGTCTGTTCACTTTGCTTGGTCCCCGCGTGTCAGTCAGTGGGACTTATGGCCATTTTCTCCGCTCGCTCGCTCGCATGCATGGCGAGCTAGCTAGCGGACGGCGGGTGTTGTGTGTGTCGGGATCGATCCGGGTCTCCCGGCTAGTGTCTCTCACTCTCGCTCGATCGTTCTTTCCGCGAAGGTAGCACTATGCGGTCAAAACTGGCAAGTTTGACACTGAAAACCAACTTTCTTAGATTTTCTTTAACCCGAGCGGTTGAGCCCGTTCGAAACCCACACTGATA